>NC_142526.1:31875171-31992671 GCF_964205215.1 Stylophora pistillata
GGGGGGGGGGGGGGGGAGGGATAGGGACAACGGCATAAAGATTAGAATCCTTCACATCCCTACTTTGCATATACTCCCGGGCCCCTTCATGAGGAAATACAACATGTTAAGGACTTGTGACGAATGTTTGTATTGTTACATTCCTCTTAGCTTAAAGTATTCAATGGGTCCTAAGCGGCTCCTGTTTCCTCTCTAGTCTGTTGCTCCCCCCTCCACTTCTTGTTTTTCCGGGATTTCGCCCCCTCAGTAACCCTCCACCCAGATCCTAGGTAGTCCAGGGGATATGATTACCAGGCTGGCATGTCGTAAATTAAAAAAGAAAATCGTAAGAGTGTTTTCCGGACGACCGTCTGCTAGAAGTGTTTTCGACTCTACTAGTGGCAAATCATTGTTCACTCATGCAAGTCTCATTTCTTTCTTTTTTTTTTAAGCGAGGGTAATGAAAGATTATTACAAAGCGTAAGGGTGCTTTTAAATTCACCCTAACGTACTGGTTTTTGTCCAAGACTAAAGAGACAACAGTGGCTATCAAAACAAAGAAAAAGCCGCAATTTGGAATCTTCACCAGCACCAAGCTCGAAAACTTTCAGAAACCAGGAAGTGTTCAGCTTTAACATTGCTTCTGCTTGGTTAGATAGGGTGTTACGAGCAAACTAATTATACAAAAGTGAAAAGTACTGAGACAATTTTGGATTGATTACGAGTCTAAGATGGAAAACCTCTCGACAGAAAATTAAATAAAATGAGCCGTGAAATCAGCTTGCTTATCAGTCACCTGAGAAATTATCGTAAATCATTGCCATCTTAGGGAGTTTTTTTAAAAGATTATAAGTCATGGCGGAACAATGAATAAAACTCGGAGACCAGGCGTATGTACTTCTGGGGCGGATCCAGGAGTGGTTCGGTCGAACCCCCTAAATTTTCCCTCAAAGTGCTAGAAATCATGTTTCCTAAGACCTAATTTTCAAATCTCCGGGGGGAGCATGCCCTCGGACAATTCTCCGAACCCCCCATGACTAAGTCCTGGATCGCTCCAGTACTTTTATTGGCAATACAGTTCTTCACACAATATTGGGTAAAACAAAACTGCCTAAGTCGATTGAATCTTAGCGAAACGGTAGGAGGCAATACAAAGCTTTTTGTCGAATATAGAAAGAAAAAAGCACTTGAACCTTCTTTTAAAACTGCATGTAGAAATTTTACTAGTCGTATGTTCCCTCGGATCCCACTCCAGCGATTTGCCTGCCAAGGCCGAAATTCTGTCCACTCTGCGAAGCTAATTTGTTGGTACCAGCTTGAAGACCAATGTGCCCTTCTCGGCCGGCTTTGACCTGATCCTCGGTGAAACCTCTTTCATTTTTCTCTGCTATCTTAGGTCCAAGGACGGGGCCGCTAAAACCTTTGTTTTGGGCCTGTTCAATGTTCCCAAAGAAAATAAGATGAAAACGTTTGAAAGGTTTAGAAGGATTAGATGAACGAAATATCCAAAACAATTTTTCCCCTTTTTTGTTTTCCGTTTATTTCTTTGTTAGAATTTGAAACTATGTACTCGCTATTTTAGTAGACAGGGAAACTCACCGTACTTCCTAACTGGCAAATTGTGTTAACAACCTTAAAAAGAAGGGGAGAAACACAGAAATGTCAACCTGACAAATGTAATCTTCCTCGTCAGCAGAAGTTTAAGAGACAACTTTTGGTTGTGGGTAAGTTTCTCTTTCTGTTTGTTTATCTCTGTGTCTCGAAGACTATCACTGAGTGTGTCCGTCTGTCTGTCTTCTGTTACACAGAAAAGATTTCTGGTCAGCTTTCTGGTCAACTTTCTGGTCAGCTTTCATTACGAAAAATGCCGGTTTACAAAGATGATGTCGAAAATCAATACGAATGACGAGATATTTGTGTTTTTAGAGAGAAAAGAAAAGCAGGAGCCCATTATTCATTTCCCTCTTAATAAGTTAGGAGCTCCTGCTTCAACATGACGAGTTCTGTGCTACTAACACTTTCTTACCGCCATAACATTCTGTTTCTGGTACAGATATGGGGTCGAGAAACGGTCCTTAACGCCATATTGTTCACAAAAGGTTAAAAACTTCTCAATATTTTCTTTCTGTTGAAAGATAACACACACAAGGGCTTGGTGAACTCGAGCGAAAAAAAGGGGACGAGTGTGGGTTCATGCGATCCTTCGGTCAATTCGGTTCCACCCCGCGACTTACCCCTCGGTTACTCCGCTTTTTCGCTCCGTCCCCACAAATTTTGTTTCTGTATTATTTCATTTCAAAACAAGTCATTATTATGCACGAATACTGATAATACTAGTAATTACTCTAAGGCTAGTGCTTATTCTCTTCTTGAGTAAAAAAGACAAAGTAAGTAGTCGAACCAAGTGGCCCATCCTGTCTGAACTTATCCCGGTTTCCCTGGCATGAAGCGACGAGTAGTATTACCACTCCCCCCCCCCCCCCCGATGGGTTGCCAGTCAATTGAAAGGTAATGAAGGTCAATAGCCTTCAATCTTGAGGTTGAAGAGAAAAGTTCCCCTAAACGTGAGTCCCACAGGGAGAAGCCAATCCAGCGGTATAATAATGCCATTCTTACCTCTTTGGTTGCCCTCATTGCAGGATTTGAGACCTTTGAAGTATTGTTCATTTTGACAGCTCCGGGCTGAAGTTTGTTGGCGAGTCTGTGTCAAGGAAAGTTAGTTTTATCAGTAGCGACAGTTCAGCAAGGAGTTTTCTTTTTTCTTAAGGTCTTAAGGTCTTTACCCTTCTCGCAGAAAGAAGTTGGTTTCCCCTTAAAAGCAAGCTCTACTACGCGCAAACGTCGAGGATAAGAACTATTGATTAGTTGGACCATTTTCATTTGTCTCACTGTTAGACCGGATTTCTCGAGGGTAAAATAAAAAAAATACCCCTATTGAAATTCTCAAGGAGAATTCATATTTAGACTATTGGAGTGAAAGGGTGAACAAGAACCGGCTGGACGATCTTTGAGTGTCATCAGGACCCTGCTTCGTCTCCTACCCAGATCTCCCACGGTCTACTGAATTGTGGAGAGGTAAAAGCGGGACACGAGTAAGATCTGAGAACTACAAATAAGAGCTTTATACCTCAATTCAAACTTAGTAATTTTTGGACAGCAGATCACTTTTCATTATAAAAACATACTTGCAAAGTACTTCGCCACTCTT
The DNA here is from genome assembly GCF_964205215.1 of Stylophora pistillata. Classification (NCBI taxonomy): domain Eukaryota; kingdom Metazoa; phylum Cnidaria; class Anthozoa; order Scleractinia; family Pocilloporidae; genus Stylophora; species Stylophora pistillata. The sequence continues at coordinate 31,878,359 of NC_142526.1, forward strand.
CAAACCGTCTGCAAACGAACATCCGGGAGAGTCGTCACTCTGTCCCCACTCGACCGGTTCCCCAAGAACGTCCTCGATCCAGTTCCTCGCCTCTATCTCCACGCCCTTGTCATACTTTGCATCGATCTGAAAATGACCATTTTATGTGTTATGTTATCAGTAAGGGATGTAGATGTGTTTAAACCAGAACCAAGAGAGAGAGAAAGATGGGGGGATAATCTTAGCAATGCCAGAAACCCCGTTCAGGAAGAGAAGCATAACCACAAGGCAATTAAGTTTATCACGTACCCTGGCTCAGGTGAGCTGATTGCGACTAAGTGCGCAGTCAGAGGGTGGTTTGAAAACATTTCTAAACAGTTCTAAACAGCACAGCAGGAAATTTCGAATCAATCAATTTGTTTTTATTAAAAGCTGAGATAATAAACAGATTAAAAAACAAGAAAATACTTTCATAGTCCAATTCTCAAATCTTCATATGCATGATATTGAACATTGAAGGAAAAAAGTTATTAACGAAAAGGTGATGTAATGACTAAAAGCTTAGCCAAATATTTAAAAGTGAAAACCAACTAATTGTGATCAACAGCTGTTAATTAAAAGACAGCACGTAACGTGATATTAGTTTGCTTCAAAATGTATGACAAGGTTCGGGATTTGATAAATAGAGGGGTACATCTGGATTTGCGATATTATGATGTTACTCATTTTTCGATGAAAAAGATCCCGCTTTGCTGTATTGTGGCAATTTTAAATCCTGCGGCGAGCTTTATTTGTGCCACCCAAATATAAATGTAAGGTCAAACGAAACTGTTAGTGTTGTGGCGGTTTCTTGTTCAGAAGGCCCTTGTGCAAAAATCGTTGACCTTTTTCGCGGTCGCCAAAACTAGATTTTAGACTAATGTTAGGGACAAAGATTCCAAAATATGTCAAAGAGGATTTGAAACAAGGGTTGTAAACTTCATTAACGACTTGAAATAAAAACAGATGCTCGGTCAGACCAAGACCGCCATCGACAGAATATCGACTTTACCCCGGCGGAAAACATGCAAGAACGTAGTATGACTTTGTGAAGTATGCATCTGTTTGTAAATTATGCATGGGTATAGAACATTTTGCTGTTTTGTCAAATTTTTGCGCGGTGATATGGTGTTTTTAGATATTTTTGCGGCGTCTCGGTATTCAGAACTCCTTAATTTCACCCTCCATGAGGTGTTTGAAAGATGAGGGGGAGAGCTAGTCAAGCTAAAAATTTCGAACATAGACCTAATGCACCCGCGAATGGGGCTCCATAGAGAGATCATGTCATGCACTGAGCTCTTGGATATGAGAAGAAAAAGGCGGTGAGCATCATGCTTAAGCCACTTTGCGAACAGTGCGACGCGAACTATTCAGTCCTCTGGCGGATCACTCTGGGTGCCAGAGGGTTTTCTTTTTAGCAGCGAAGCCGCTATCGGTGAGCGTCGAAATTTTTCTTTTTTTCGCTCGCTAACGATCGCGGCTTTGTCGCTTACTGTTGGCGGCTTCGCTGAAAATAAAAAAGGAAAATATTTTCTGGTACCCAGGATAACTGACGGATCGGATCGAATTCGAATAAACTGTTAACTGTTTAAAAACAATTAGTGAAACAAAACTAGCTAGACTGGTGATATGTTTTTTAAACTCTTACCCTCCTTTGGACTTCTGCTGAAAGACCATAGGACCTTCCCTTTGCCTCTGCCATCATTGTTTATTGTGTACCTCTAAATACAAAATTTCTGTTTTAAACGTGTTTAATGCCAGGAACTCAGTATCGATTAGCTGTCGACAGCCGGGCACGCAGCACAGATATGCAACGAATGAATACTGTACATGACTTTGATCAATTGATAACTCGTTCGTTTCGCTACAGTTGTTTTTAGATAAAAGGATTCGAGAAGGCTACTTCGATTCAAATCTGTTCACCATTTCTTGCTTGTAAGTAGTTAATAATGTCCGAGTAGTTAGATTATCGATGATAATTTATAAGACACATAATATTAATCTTTTTTACTCGGATGTTTTTTTCAATTTTTTTTTTTCATTTTACGTCGCGAGAAATAACTGTGGGCTGGCTGTGTCGTCGACCTTTTATGGATATTTAAAAGCTGCTGGATTCCTTGAGACTCGATTGTGCTTAGTGCCAAAAACTGAAGCAGGACACTTGAACAAATGCGTTAACCTCAGTCATTCCGTTGAAAAGTACTGAGAGCCATTTTGAGAGTGCCCAGTGCATGCCGATAACTGGGAAACTCTTTCCTATGTTTAAATTTTTAATTTGAATATATCAATAAAGTTGAAATGGTAAATTGGCCACCGTTACGATTATAAAAGCTGACGTTTCGAGCGTTAGCCCTTCGTCGCTCCGACGAAGGGCTAACGCTCGAAACGTCAGCTTTTATAATCGTAGCGGTGGCCAATTTACCATTTCAACTTTGTTGATATATTCAAATTATTTCGTTACCCCCACCGACGCAGCCCCAAACAGTTTATTTAGAAGCTATCAGCCTTCATTCATTTAAATTTTTAAGCCGAGCATCGGCAAGGTTGTATCCTTAGAGTACAATGCCACTTTTGTGTGAGGTCCTTTAATTTCACAGCTCCCGAGATCGGAACCATTTTCTCTAACCCGATAACTAATACATATATCTTATTAACCAAGAGCGAGGGCCGTATTGGGAGAATATCGGCCCGAGGTCTTGACAATACGGACCGAGCGCAGCGACGTCCGTACAAAAAAGACCGAGGGCCGATATTCTTCCAGTACGGTCCCGAGTAAGCTTGGTTAATAAGAGATTTATTAGACGACTGAAGTTCAAAGGGACACAAGTGCGGTATCATTCGGGACCATTCGGGACAGTGCCCGGTCCAATACTGAGAGAATATTTACCGGCAATAGAGCCTTTTGATTGGTTGATTTTAGTTAGTGGCCCTCTGACTGCCCGAGTCGTGTAATAAGTTTCTTTTACAAGCTCAGTGGTCCTGCGAATTTGGACTTCAATCCAAATAGTTGTGTCAACAAGGAGAAGGCTTACAGCGCCCGTGGTCACCTCGTAAGTCAAGATATCAAAGTTAACAAATAATATTTGCAAATATCGCCTCTTACTTGCGGATAAGTGAGGAACTGAAAGTTAAAGCTAAACTTTAGCTAAGTAATCGCAGAAATAAAATCCTACTAAAACAAGAGAGTCTTAGCTTTGGCGCGGCTTGCACCTGTCCTTCCAGAGCACTGGCTACAAGCGCATTAGTTCATCATGTACTGGTAACGACCCCATCCACGTTTCTTGCGCATGTGCAGCGGGCTTCTTTAGACGAGTCCCGACCAACTTGTCGCTGACCAGAAAAAGTTAATCAAAATGACATCTTGGATGAAAAGAAAGGTACAAAAACTGAGTTCTTTCAAAAACACCAATAAGTTTTTATGGATGAGTCATTTTAACATTATAGACATGTTGGAATTTAAAATTTAGTACAGGGTTACTGGCAGGTTGCAATTTAACAAACAAATCTTAATAGGAGACGCGAATTTGTTTTGTCAACAAAATTTCAAAAGTTACTTTACGAAAAAGGAAAACATTGTCATCCTTTGGTGAGCAATACATAGTTACTGTTAGCAGTCTTAAATTCCGACAGTGAAGAGAACATTACGGTGTTAAAAGCGGCGGGTCTCTTATTCAAGTGCTTTGAAGTCTACAATCACAATAGAAGAACCTGTTTTAAATTATTTTGTAGCAAATAAGATAATGTCAAGGTCGGTCCTTTTCTAAATTCAGAGGCAACAAGTTGAAAAGTTACTGAATTGATTATTATTTTCACTTGGGTGGGGGGGCATTGATACGGATAAAAACAAAAATGACAACAAAACAGTCTGAACAAGCACGCGAGGGTGCGAGCGGGTCAAATTACGTTTCGCCGCAGTGCCCGACAATGTGAGAGTAATATTTACTTTTTCAACGACCTCTTGTTTGAAGCTCCATAGTTTCAAATGGAAAGGAAATATTCACTGAATATGCCGTCTGTTTTACATGGTTACTGTTTTGTCTGCATTAACACCATGTTCACCATGTCGTATCAATAGCTTGGGTTTCAGAACGTTGTTGAACTCTCAGTAAATTTAAAACATGGAAATTCACTGAGTCCTTAATGAATTGAAAGACCTTCAATAATGGTTCGTGCAGGGAGGGGGGAAAACTGATCTCTTATGCCGGCATTACATTAAGGCGTAATCACGGAACATAGTCACTCATAAGAGCTTTCTGAGTAAACTATTCCTGTAAAACTTTTGTTTTAGGTTCTCCGACAATCTTTAGCCACAGTCCTTCTTATGGTGTTTTTCTTCGTACTTGCTTCTTCGACAAACAACAAAAAATCCAAAAAGGTATGTCTCGGAGAGTTATTTAATTTGATTTTATGTTAGGAATACAACAGAACCAAATCAAACGGAATGAAATCTAGGTTGTAAATCATTCCAAGAGAGAAAAACAGAGGAACCAGAAAAATTTACACCCGAGTTAAAACATGCCGATGATGCCAAAAGCGGGAGAACATGCCTGGCTACCTCTCGAATAAAATATTAGGGCCGAAACACACTCGTAAACTGATCCTGAGGAGTTTCGTAGGAAATACGTTTCAGCTCATAACGCTGGAACACGGTGAGGAATATGATGGAGGGAAATGTTAGTGGGACATAATAAAGGAACGTCAAAATAATGCACGAAATGTTGTTAAGAGATACTTCGAATACGTTGGGGGTGTGGTCCAGTCTTGGACAGGAACATTTTTAGACCCGCAACATGCAGGCCTAAAATGTGACACAGTGTGGTCGAACGTCGCGCATGTGCTTACGTGTTACGAAGGCTGTAAGAATCAAATCGTCTCAAGCATATTATTTTTTAGGTGAAACCATAATCAGAATGGTAAATTACCAGGATATTCGTAGCTGAATAAGCTTTTTGTTAGAAAATTTTCGAGTTTTCTTTTTACAGATTTCTATGAACGTTTCAGTTTTCTTTCGCGTATTTTGCGAGACAGCGGTTGTTTCTTGTGTTTTCCTTGGAAATTTTGCGCGGGGAATTTGTGCACGGCCGGCCGGCCAAAATGGATCCCCTCGCGCATCCCCTGTGTTTAACCGCTGTGTTAACAATGCACCATCGCTCACCGATCAAGACATGTCATTAATTTGTTTTAGGAAGAAAGTGAGACCGAGCTTGAGCACAACGCCCGGGTTTGGATTGATGCTCTACTGGATCGCATGGACGACAAACACACACAGGAAACCAAGAAAGACTTTCAGAAAAGTCTTAATGAAGGCAGAGAAATCCTGATCGAATAAGAGGGTTGATACGTAAAGACGAGACCAAGGTCCATAGAGACTATTAGGACGGGGGGTGGTGGAGTTTTGATGTGTCACGATAAAACTACCTGATCCCCTCGTAAGGCTCTGTAATATTCTTATAATCTCCCCCAAAATGATCTCCCGGCCCTCCCCTCCTCCCCCCCCCCCCCAGCGATAAATAATGATTGGTCCACAAGAAACTCATAACTATTCCTTTGGTCTTTCCTCTTTTCACAGAAACAGAAAAAATTTACCGAATGTTGTTCGCCTTCTGTTACTTTTATCACCACCTTTCACCTTTCAAAGTATTTCAAGACAAATTACATTCAAGGTTTTACTTTCGTAGAACGAATATTAAAGCAAATTCAAAGCAGACCGAACAATCAAATCGCCTGCGAGTCTCCAGTTTGACTGCGCTTGCGCTATTTTGGTACGCGCATTAGCTTCACTGAGTTTCACAAAGCTCAGTCTAATGCCTTTTCAATTTTCGCCGCCACTAAATAAACGGTGGGGTTAACAGGGCCATGGTGATGACGACCCGTTGGAAATAAAGTATATCTATGAATCCCGCCATCTACAATGTTTCTCTTCGTTGGGAACACTTCTTGATATTTTTTTAGGTCTCACTTACTGAACAAAATATTTTCAAAGTTGATCATCAATTAGTCCCTGCGAACAAGCACGAGCTTAGCTGTAATGGGACGCGCATACGTGTACGTGCCGTGCGATAAAAAGTTCACCATTGCTATCTCTTTTCCACGTGCACAGAAGCACCTAACCCTTTGCATCCTGATATCATTATGCATATCCTCCATACATTTCCCATGGTGCTAACAAGGAGAATTTGTTTAACAATCAAGGACTTCTTAGTCGGTGATCAGTTCCGTTATTCACGTGACCGGAAGTGGTAATGTAAGGAGAAATTAGATGCTGGTCACTCTTGGGGGTCAAAGGGGTAAAACCGACCGCTCGACTGAAAAAACGCTAAAATGCGAAAAAAAAAATTACCCCAGCAAAAACAAGACAAAATGACTTGAAGCACTGACAAAATCCAACCAATTTATTTGTCCAAAACTAAATCACTCTAGAAAAATTTTTACGCCCACAATTAAGACCTTGGAGTAACAAATGCACTGGTGGAAATGATTGCTAAAACTAAGTATAAATACACTACTCATATCTTGCTGAGTCTTGTTATTAGCTACAAATTACACTCTTGACATGAACCACGACAAATCTATGTTCTTAAGGACACACGCACGCTATGGACCTCATTTGTAAACATTTGCGCCAGCCACCTGCCTAGGGCGGCCAAAATGGTCTCCCGCCTGCGAGGCACCTTTATTGGTTCCCATCTGAAGCCCGATTACGTTCTGTCCTTCCTTGAGTTGCTGCTCGGTGAACACGCGCTTGTTCTCTTCTGCTTCTTTGGGTCCCAGCGAAGGTACTGCTTTTCCTAACGCGTTTGTCTGAGTAATTTCACATTAGAACAAAGTGAAAGGAAGCAACGGTTAGTAAATAAGCCGTATAATAAAAATAATGATGACGATAATAAAAATGAGTTGCCCGTAGAATGCAAACAGGAAACAGAAGGAAGAGAAAACCTCGATGATGGGAGATGCGTCAGCAGTACCCACACTATAAGATTGCACAGCACAACATCATCATCGATGTACTCAGTGGGCGTATCAAGAGAGACACCAAATAGTATAAAAAAACTTGTAGGCGTCAGGGCAGATAAGATCTTACTGGATATGCAAAAGGCAGTCACCTCAAGTACCCTTAACATTGCACGGAGTTTCAAAGTTCTCACCGCGTAGGACCTATGAACTGGCCAAACTTTTACCCACACAATTCATATCTTTTTGGGTTTCTTATATCATTTGAAAATTTCTTAAATTCACTAATTATATTAGGCTAGGGTAATGACACGCTACGCGATTGCGCCTTTTCAATATCTCATTTAAGGAGGCGTCCCTACGTTTTACTGCCCATAATAATAATAATAGTTATTAATAATCAAAGCTTAAACTGTTTAACGATCCAAATCCTACATGCAAATTCTGGTTAAAATTGGTCTTTTTACATCTCATATATATATATATTTTTTTTATTTTTCCGTATAACAGTGCTCGATACATAAAATTAGAGCGCAATATATGTTGAGTAGAAAAATACGACTACGTTTTTAGCGGGGCTCGCACGCGCGCTTCGCGCGCGTGGGGCAGAGCCCCATACCCATGGAATATGGTCAACCTCTTTCCGTTTGGTTGTCACGTGACTGACCGAGCGTAAGTTGGTACTTGCCTTCAGATTGCACGGGTAGGGTAGGGGAGACTATCAAAACGAAGTGAGGGGTGTCTCAGGCGAGTCTTGGCAAATGCACATCTTTTATGTTATCATTAATATTACGAATTTGGGAGCTCCGCTTTTAGGCTTGGCTAAATCTATATATTATCCCTACAAGTATGTTTCGTGATTGCTCACTCATCAGGGGATTTCATTCGAATAAAATAATCGCGAATAAAATCCCTCGACGAGTGAGCAATCACGAAACAGACTCGTCGTTTATATATCGATGAGTCCTCTTTCATTCTTTACCTTATGAATACTTAGCTCTGCTACCACAGCATTGGGCACTTTATGCCAAGGTAGACTCTACCCACATATATATATACATATATATAGGATGAAGGTCTCGGACCGAAACGTCTTTATTAAACTTTTTTAGACTTTTTATTTGAGTATATGTCTTTCTTAGCTCGAAGTTATCCGTCCTCGTGTACCACAATATTTTTCCTATTATTTATCGAGGTTTGGACTGTGAATCCTTTTGGATCCTTCTGGAGCGGCGTTACTGTTGGCTCGAGGCCTTTTAACTTGTTATATATATACATATATATATATGCATACATATAACAAGTTAAAAGGCCTCGAGCCAACAGTGACGCCGCTCCAGAAGGATCCAAAAGGATTCACAGTCCAAACCTCGATAAATGGTAGGAGAAGTAGTGTGGCACACGAGGACGGACAACTTCGAGCGAAGGAAGACATATACTCAATAAAAAGTCTAAAAAGTTTAATAAAAAACGTTTCGGTCTGAGACCTTCATCAGTTGTAATACAATGACTTACAAATTCCTTAAATAGATTTATATAGGGCGTGATGACACATAAACAAACACAGTAATTACTACACGAAAAATTATCACTATAAAAAGAAAAGGAAAAATTGTCGAATCCAATAAAATGTAAAGGAACCAGCGTTGACTTGAAAGGCGAGAATTGTACTAAAATTCCCAATTAACGCTGAGACTGGAACCTTTGATGCCCACCCAATTTGAAAAAATTCTCCGCATTAATTATAGTTTATTCTCCAAAAAAAGAATAAACTATAATTAATGAATAAATTTTTGAAAAGAAAATTTGTCCTGAGCGGGATTTGAACCCACGTTCCCCTGTTACTAGTCAGGTGTGATGACTACTACACTATCAGGACAACCATGCTGGCAACACGGCAATCGAAGATGCGATTTATGTGGTCGGAGACGTGGTCTCCTGGGAAACTTAATTTTCAAGGTGACAAGGTAGGGGAAGCCTATAACCCCATATGAGACCCAACTAAGGATCTATTAAAGATACACGACCGAAGTCAACTTAGCGGATGACAAAGGAGGATCCAATTACGGTTACAGGCTAATTTTAATTAAACAAATTCTGTATACGAGGGAAACCCTGACCCTGTGCACCCCAAGTAGCCATACTTAAATATTATAATATAATATATATATATATATATATATATAAAGAACAGACTTGTAACGCCTTTATAAAATAAAACTACACTACACCAATCGACACATGACATAAAACAAAATCATTTTATCTGAAATGTTCAGAGTTCGTCTCTTTTCTCTTCACCCTCTCAGGCGAAGTAGAGCCGAAAGTAAGATGGCAAACGAGACCTTGGCCTGCAGCCACGAGACCGCAGTCACTCTTTTTTAATAAAAAAAATTTTAAAAATATAATACTAACAGTAATAATGATGATGACGATGATAATACTAATATTAATAACGGTAATAAAAGTAGCAATGTCCTAGACCTACCTTTCGTGCAAAAGCATGCAACCCACTGATTACCTAAGAAAAAAATTGGAGCAGACAATTAAACAGTTATAATTTGTGTATTGCTCACTTATGACACAGGCACTTAATAAGCACAGGGAACGTAACTCGACGCCAAGTTCCACATATAACCTCCAACAATTGAGAAAACATACCCCAGGAATGTTCTGTGACTCATATAAGTCCACAGTCTGAAACACATCACTTTTAGGAACTCCCAGTTCATCACAGAAACTCAGAAAGTTTCCAATATTCTCCATCTACAAGGGAAAGAACATAGAGTCAATGAGGTAGGCTCCTAGGCCACCCTTAACCTAAGAAAAACCACCGTCTTCTCGTTAAATTTGGACGCGTTTCATATGGATGATCTAACACGGTAGAACACTTCTTTTCACGACCAGTGTTTCTTGTAGGTTGGAGCAAAAGGCGCTCGGATGTGCACGTTTCTCCAATGACGTTCAGCGTGAAATGCTCAGGGAAAAAGAAAAGCTTGCCCTGCAGGAAAATTTCTTTCTCACTTTCTCACAAACCAACCATTTTGAAAGCCATCTTGCTTGAGTTCTTCTTATACTTTCCACCCAGCGCATTTGCTAGACTGCAAGGTAAAACAGAGCGATTAATATCGAATATTTCCACTGATTGTCTTGCACTGCACTGTCTCCTGGGACTGTCACGAGATATAATGCACATTTCTTAAGAATGGTTCACTTTCATCAGGTTTCACTTTTCAGCGCACAATCACTAGCAGACGGTGTGCTGCGCTTTTTTTTTTTTTCTTTTTTTTCGAACAAACTCTGAGTATTAACTGCCTCTACTGCCCTGCATCCCGCATTCAGCTTCTCGAAGGGCCCACAATGGATAATCCATTGTGAATGAAAAAAATCGTTTTGGTTCTCAGATAATAGCACGACTGCTACAAACTAAAATGAATAGGATCCTTTCAAACATACTCGACTAGGATTTCCCCACTCTTCAGAGATTCATGGAAATCTTTTTGATCAGGCTCAGGTTTAAGAACTTGTCCACCTAGAACTGCATTGATCCATTCTCTTATTTGTACCTCCAGATCTGAATCATATTTTGCATCTTTCTACAATAAAAAAATATTTGTGGTCAGAACAAGAAAGTTAGTAAATTTTTCGCTCGGTGAAGAAATAGAATACATATAGAATTACAGAATTGCTGGCTGGCTGGCAGGAATTAGTGAACCACACCAACTTTTGGTTGGAGGTTGAAAATACAGCGACGTTGTCACTGTGAGAAGTTGGTCGCAGTCATTAGGGACTTTAAGCAGTCAGGACGGCAACGCCAAGGAAGACTTCGATTAAAAAATGAATTTCTACTCTTAGTTAGAATTTTAAAAATGGCTGCATGAGCGTACTGTCTCATACGGCGCCACAGCTCAACTTCAGCATGACGTATAAAAGTAGCGTTGAGTTCCAAATGGAAATTAAAATAATTTGCCGTCTTGCATAGGACGGCTAAGAAATGTACAACGTTTCAAAATGCACGTGCTGGGCTATTGTTCTGCCAATTAGATCTCTTTTTTCTCCACGTCCTCGTTGCCGTCGCCGTCGTGGTTGCTTAAGGTCCCTACTCGACTACGAAGAAACGCTTGCCGTTGAATTTTCACGCGCCAGATACGCTTCCCTTGACAAATACTACTGCAGGACCTACAATCTGATAAACAGGAACTATTAAGAAATATGTCTGGCCGTAGTTTCTAACACTTATCTCTACTACTCTTCATATCCGGTTCAAAACACAGTGGAACCCTTTTATATGAGACACCCTCGGGACCATGAAAGGTGTCCCTGATCTTTGATGAAAGGCAAAGTCCATTCAGTGGACGAAAAAAATTGCAAGGCTATACTGTAACCAATTATTAGGTTCAACATGCACCATAGAGCAGTTTGGATATTCTCAGCCAGAAAATTGAGAGCATCCATGACTATCTATTTTTTTTTTTTTTTTGGTAGTTACAGTTGTACTGAGCGGCATCGAATTAGGCTGCACCCTGTACTTAGCGTTCGGCTCTCAAAGTCCCGAGTTACCCCCTGATTCTTGTAATTTTCGCTATTAAGGGGTCGTGGTCACCCCTAACCGAGTTCAAACGAATAAAAGCTGATAGTTTCAAAAGAAACTGTTTGGGGCTGCGTCGGTGGGAGTAACGAAACAATTTGGATATATCAAAAAAGTTGAAGTGGTAAATTGGCCACCGTAACGATTACAAAGGCTGACGTTTCGAGCGTTAGCCCTTCGTCGGAGCGACGAAGGGCTAACGCTCGAAACGTCAGCTTTTGTAATCGTTACGGTGGCCAATTTACGATTTCAAACGGACTTTCCCTATTGTCATCCACCTGTATTGAACTGTCACTTAATGCGCAACCACTCAAATAATCTTTCGAGTAAAATTTAATCCATGTTTATCTCCCGAAATCAATGTTAGTTGTATTTTTAGCGGATGTTTGTACATGAAGTGGTCAGTTACGGCATAGAATGGCATTTTTTTAATCGTCTTTTTTTATGAAACGTCAATTCCGTGAAACCTGCGTTCACCTTGCCATTCCCCGTGGGTGAACGACTAATACAGGTTCAACTGTATTACTTCTACCTGAACTACGTCTTACGGAAACTACTTGGTAAACATAATCAACCAAAATGCCGATTGGCAAAAAAAAAAAAAAAAAGGAAGAAACAGCTGCGTTTTACAAGGTAGAGCGGATTTCATCTATTTCCACTGATGAGCAAAAGATTCTCAAACTGAGCAACTTTCACTGTAGAAGAAACGTTGAGCAGGACAAACAGTTGGTACTAATTTCTTATTGGAGAACATTTCACGGAAAAGGGAACTCAATAGCCCATTCCAAATTACCCTTGGCCTCATTTTCAAAACGAGTCTTAGTGCTCATCCTTTCACACGATAATAAGTTTTCCTTCACATGCAAATTAGACTCATTTTCACAAGAATGGTTGAGGACCAGGCCTCGTTTTGAAAAAGAGGCCAAGGGTAACTGGGGAAATGGGCTATTTGGGTGTCCTATTCGAGAAAAGAAACGATACCCATTTCCGTGGGAAAGTAACTGCCAGTTCAGGACGTCTAGTCTGTAATTACACTGGTGACATATATCTAAATAATGAATCAGGGCTGGTAAAGTTAAAAATATCCCTTTCTAAAAAAAAACCATTCACTATGTTTGATGTGTCAAGATCAAATATCAGAATTATTTATAATGGCTCTACTCTAATTGTCTCTTATGCAAATTAAATCCAGCACATCCAACGCTTTCACTTTCCTTTAATGCTCTTCACCGGTTCTTGACCTTTCTATTCATTTAAAACCGCCTATTTTCAGAATCTTACGAGACATCAGGCACCCTGGTGATGTGATTGACCTCTAACCTTAACTCCTAGAAGTCATTAAAAGATATTTTCTCCTTATCCTAAAAGGCTTATCAAAATAATAATGTTTTGAGAATAATTCGAAATTACAAATGGGTATGCTTCACGTCGCTCACTGATTTGTCTTGGAAAAGTTGTAAAACCAATCGTGGCTTTGTTGTTCGCTTTTTTCCCGCGCTCTAGAGAGATTAACAATAGTCAGTTGCAAAGCGCTCTATCCAGCAAACATGCGGTGAGAATAAACAACCCTGTCGCATTGGTGTTGACATGAAATTATCAAAAACTGGGTAATAAAGAATTACAAGGCGATTAAAAGAGTAAATTATGATTTTCCTTTTCCATACTGCCGCTTTGTCCTTTGGTAGAGGCAGGCCAGCACATCTTTGAATCAAACGGATGGACTTTCAAGTACACCACCACGGCCCACAAATCGATTATAACTGTGCTGTGAAACGCCACACTGTTTTTTTTTTTTCTCATTTTCTTAAAAGCGTTCTGTTTTCATTTTCCAAATGCAAACTTCAACTAGTCAATCACTGTTCGTTGTTGACTGAAATAACTGCATAGCCTTTAATATTTTATAAAAGCAATGCATGCGTTAAAAGGAGATTATGTCTAATTTGTATACAATTCCATACTGCCGCTTTGTCCTTTGGTAGAGGCAGGCCAGCACATCTTTGAATCAAACGGATGGACTTTCAAGTACACTACAACGGCCCACAAATCGATTATAACTGTGCTGTGAAACGCCACACGGTTTTTTTTTTTTTTTTTTTCATTTTTTTTAACTCGCTTAACCTGGGACAAGCTGTTTTCACTGAACTTCCGGACTTTTCCGACTTAAACTAGTCAAACTTGTCCTAGTGAAAACAGAGCCTTAAAAGCGTGCTGTTTTCATTTTCCAAATGCAAACTTCAACTAGTCAATCACTGTTCCTTGTTGATTGAAATAACTAAATAGCCTTTAATATTTTATAAAAGCAATGCATGCGTTAAAAGGAGATTATGTCTAATTTGTATACAAGATTAGTACGTAAAATATCTCATTTGATTTGAGTCAAAGGCAACTTTTTCCACTGGTTTTTGTCATACGTTTGCTCGGAGATGTTCAGAATGCGTGACAACTGTTTATTCAATTTTTTTTTATTTTTCAGGATACAAGATGCTTTGTCCGATTAAACCCTTGATTCACTTTTGAAAGATGGGGTGGTACAACTAACAATCAAGTTCTTCACTGCTACGTAGATTTAAATTACAAGGTATAAACCAACGAATGAAATAATTGTGTGACACGAGTCGTGACAGCTGTTGAACGACTGCCATATGAATTTACATTGTCGCATTCCGTGCGAGATAAACCATGGAGGCAGGCAAGCATCCGAACACTGACAGAGAAAGCTCTTGGGAGTTTGAAATTAGCCAAGAAATTCCGCTCTACTATGCTTTATATTTGTTTTGAACAATAAAGCTAAGAGGGTAAACATCAACAAGAACACCGATTCTCCACAAGGGTAGGAAGATACGATGGAATATTGTTTGGGTTAAGCTAAGGGTGATTTGTAATCAATCTTTCGAATTTTTCGAGCGGTAGAACAAGTTCGAAGAAGTAAGTGAAACACTAAAGCAGTAATTAATCGGTAATAACTTTTTTTCACACAGCCGAAGATGAAAAAGCAAATGATCCCCCGTCGCTTATTATTTGTAGATAGTACCGACGTGGGACGGCAACAAAATTACCACGTTGCACGACTTCATTTGCGTTAAATCCTACCCTTTGGAAATAATCAAATGCCACCAAGATAGACTATATCAACGATTCCACAACGGAATGTGACCATAAATGCAAAAAATTACAATACGAACCGAAAGTCCGCAAGATCGCCCGCACCGCACCCATAACCATCTAAAATATTTAATCGAGCAATAAACCGCAGATAGCGACTGAAAAAGGAAGGTTTTGACACAAATTTAAAAATCATCGTTTCTTTGTCTCACTGGAAAGAAACTATCTTCGAAAAATGGCAAGTTGGCATTACAAAGGATTAGCATCCTTCAAAATAAGTGTCGAAACCAAAATTCCACACGTAAATGGAGTACGAGCAAAATGCAATGAGCAGTTCAGTACTTTTTAGCATATACCTTTCGTTGCAATTCAGCGGTCATACCAAATCCTTTGGGTCGAGAAGCCATTCTGGTGAGTTCCTTAGCAGTGAACGTCTGAGAAGGCTGTTTCTGTAGACGCTTGGAAAGTTAATACTGAGAATATTCTGGTGGCCTTATATTAAGCACGAGCGAAAATTGACTCCCAAATTATGCTGCTTACGTCATCAGACTTATAATGCAACGCCTCAATGATTGTCCCATGCATTTCAAACATTTCCGTTAGGTATTTTAAAAGATTTATGTACATATGTGACGGATGGTTCTAGAAAGGGAACTCAACAGATCACTTCAATTCCAAGACTTCCTCCACAAATGAATATAGCAAATGACCCGAAATATTCAGCAATAACGATTTAATTAGACCTTCAAGGGGTGTTTTGATCAATAGGCAAATTGTTGTAAATAATGACGGTCACATGAAACAAAGACCTTTTCTTTTACGTCCCTTCATTTAATCAGTACTGTTCAGGGTGTATTTGTTTCTTATACCCACTTGGTAAAAATTATCATTTAGATGCAATCCCCCTGGATATAAATTCCCTTAATTTCAGTTATGACCATATTGGGGGCAAAAAATTTCTGTTAGAAAACCATTGAACAATTTGCTAAGAAATGGCAAAAATGTCTCTCATTAAATGCAAATTATTTCAAGAATTCTAACCAACTAGGAAGTCAGCGACCCATTTGAACTAACCGAAAAAAGTTATGTTATCAGGAATGATTTCTCCAGAATTCTATACATGATTATCGTTTTTTTTTTTTTTTTTTTACTTCTCTGAGTAATTGATGGGATTGATCACCACTGTAAACAGATTTTTCCATCAACAATTAACCAATAGAACGTTTCTATACTACGATAACTCAGGTAGGGTGATTATAGCAAATCATGATGTTATTGCTAAATTATGTTATTGTTAAATGTATTATAATTTCTCTTGAAAGTTCTAGCTTGATTTCATAGCATCGCAAGTCGTCAATAAAGGATTACAGATGCACTTTCAAAAGTGGAGAAGTAATTTTCCCCATAAATTTCCTTCTTCATAAACACAGCCCAAAAAACATACAGTGTACAATATCACCTTTTGTCTGCAGTTGAGAAGTTAAAGAGGCTTCGAAAATAAGAAAAAGACATGAGAGACATGTTACATAGCACTACCACAGTAAGAGGGCAGGATTATAAAACTTGCCTAACTTCTATAAAGCTTCCTAGACAAACAAATAATCAATCATGCATATTTGTTGAGAAACTTGGAAATTTTATGTAAACATGTGAGGTTCTTCAATCTATATCAGTTACTAGCAAGTTGGCATCTTCTTGGTCACAACAGAAAGGGAAACTAGTGATACATCATGACATATTTTGTCCTTTAAATGTCATGATTGCAACATGTTATTGAATATTCCACCAATATAGTGATCAGGGTCCAAGATTGATTTCTGTCAGTGCTTTGTAAACTTTCCTGGGTTCCATATGGCTCATTAATTATACGCCGTGTCACCAGCAATCTGCCTAGCACGACCATAATGGTCACCTGACTGTGAGGCACCTTTATTGGATCCCATCTGGAGGCCAATAACATTCTGGCCCTGCTTGAGCTGCTCTTCAGTAAATTCCCGCACATTAGCTACAGCCTCTTTTGGGCCCAGAGAAGGTACTGCTAAGCCCTTTGCTCCAGCCTGAGGAGACAAAATACATATCTGCAGGTTTGCAAGTTCCTTTAATTAAAAAAGCTGCTCAGAAATCCAACAAAAAACACCATTGTCAGTTTTGATCACATGAGTGTAACAAGAAAGTGAATTGGAATCAATTGTTACAAAAAGGTCTGCCAAGGGAAACATTAATTTCCTTTAAGAATACCTGCACATATTCCAACTGCCAGTAAACTACCCACTACCAAATATCCCTTAATTCACTGGCATCGTCAATCCCTTGATTTCCTTTACAATCCAATTCTGTTAAGTTAAACTGAGCATATGGCTCAATGTTGAAATAACTCTTGCCACAACCTCCACATCAGTCATTAATTTTCAATTGGTGCCCCATGTTTTTAGTTCAACCCACTCCCTTTTAACAAGTCTTGAGGGTTTTTTCTCTTTTTTTTTTTTTTTTTTTTTTCAGTTATAGAACATACTAGCCTGCATTTAAGTTAATGAAAATTATCCCAAGTAAATCCCATGTAGTTCATAAAATGACTATAAAATGTGAACTTACCAAAATTGGTTGATGAAGTGATCGATTCATGAGCTGCTTTTATGACTGAGTGTTAAGAAATGGACAAGTGATTCTAAAGGAATTGATTCCCAGACTAGATTGTCACATGAAAACTTAATGTACAAATGCAATTTATTTCACTTAACACAAAATTATTTCTAAAATTTTAACAGCAAATGTCCTTGGTTTGTTTCTGAGAGTATTCTAAGTATTCTTGAATGGTTATACTAGCTAAATTTATCTCTGGTGAATTTAGCAATGGCCTTTTCTCAACAGCTAACTGGCTGTCAGAAATCTAAGATTACTTGTCAAACCAGTACTACTCATCCAACCATACTCTCCTGATCCAAAACTATGGTGCCAGCTAGCTCACATTAGATGGCTATCATCATTATTTACTATAATGACTTTTTAACCTTAATGTGCATCAACCGTATCACAAAAAAAAAAAAAAAAACTCAGTGACTTATTAAACTATTATAATTTCCAGGATTTTCCCTCTCCTCTTACATAGGATCTCGAGTACTGTCAAGGAGAAAAAGAAAACTATTCATGACAGCTAGGATCTGTTTAAAAGAGTTTTAAGACCTTTGACAAAAGAACAAGTTAACAATACAATACAAATTGTACAGGATACAAAATGGATTAAAAGTTTAAATGCAGATTTATTAATTCACCAAATAGGCAATATTGCACCCAGTACTCCCAAGATCAGATCGTGAATTCTCCCCTGTAACTGCTACACATTTCCTTGTTAATCAGGTACAAGAATTTGGTTTTACATCAAGAAAAAAACTCCATCTGATAAGTTTGAGTATTCTCATTATCTCTTTGCTGAATAATGTATGGAAATCATAAGGAGAGGTTACATGTTAATTGCTTAACTGGGATCGTTACAGGGTTGGGTTTAAGACTATTTTAAACAATAAAATGGTAGTAACACTTTTACAAGCCACATAAAATAAGTTTTCAAAAGCAAAACAATCAAAATCTTCTATAAAATGACTGCTTGTAAAATAAAGACAGAGCTGGATTGTAATGATGATAAAAACAAGAATCTGAGTTACAGTCATCAGTAATTAAACACGGAGTTCACATAATTTTGAAACAACGATCAGTTATGTTTTAAACTGACTATTAATTCTAACTTTTCTGAACAAAGTAAGGAAATTAAGTTTAAAAGATACTAATTAAGTTATTGTAACATGAAACATTATTCATCAAGTTTCAATCAAACTGAACAATAATTTGTGGTCTTTTCATCTTACTCTCATCTTCACAGATTAGTCAAATTTACTCAACCAAAATAAAGAGTTTCAGAGACTGCAACAATTAACTGTCCTTTTAGCTAAGTGTCTGCCAGAATCTTAATTGTAGGCATCATGCCCAGCAACCTGCCTGGGACGACCAAAATGCTCTCCAGCTTGTGAGGCAAGTTTGTTGGTTCCCATTTGGAGCCCAATTACATTCTTTCCTTCCTTGAGTTGCTCTTCTGAGAAGTCGCGTTTGTTTTCAGTGGCCTCCTTGGGTCCTAACTGTCGAACACTTAAACCTTTTGCTTGAGCCTGCCCAGGGTATATACACATGAATGTACGAGTGAGTATGAGTCTCAGTTACATACTGAGATGTTTGACTGGATGTTACAATAAGATGCACGCCGTTCATTATCACACAACAGAAATAATCAAAATTATTCCTGAAAGATCTTGGATTTTGTATTTCATTATTTTCCTACCATAAAGGAGATCAGTAGAAAGTGGTCTGATAAACTTCATGTTGTTGAGTGAATTTAGAATGCAACAATAATCATGGCCTTTGATCAAGTGATGAAAATCATTCAAGAAGCGTACTATATAATTTATCATGAATCAATGAATTCAAATCTCCCAGAAACTGAAAACCATGAAATAATTAAATCATTATTATAATTACCTTTCGTCCTACTGCATTTATCTGCGTAATGACCTGCAAGAAATTTACGATCCTGTTAATTCAAGTTAATTAAAATATATAAATCAACCGAGATACTAAGTTCTGTTAATTTGTTTATTGTACAAATAAACCCTTACCCACACCCTTTAAATTAGTTAACTGCATGGTCTAATAACTGATATTTAAGACATTGATAGAACATTAAAATAGTCTTTGAATTACAATGCTTAATAAGGAAGCTCCCAGAGTTATAAGACTCCGTGCAAGATGGGCCTTAGTATATACTTGGAAGTAAATGAACACATCTTTTCAGTTGCTGTGAGCATGAGGCTTGCTAATATCACATCAGCATGAAAAAATCTGTAAAATTAACCACAGATTTTTTTGCATTCCCTGTGCATGGTTATCTATTTTAAAAATTGGCTCAGTTCTCTAAACTTTAGTTCCTGTTAAATATCCCACTTATTTTACACTCGATTAGGACTGAAGAGCTAATCAAACATATTAAGAAAAATTACATATGTAAATATTGTGGCCAGACATATCAGAACCATCTTGATTCTTTACTGTTTCAAAATGTCAGGAAATATTATCTCCATAATGTGGCAAAGAATAAAGACATTACACCAAAGGGAAGTAAAGATAATAAGATATTCAGGCCAGCAATTAGAAAATAATATATCTGACCATCATTAGAAATGTCATGTAGCCATGGTAATAACATTCATCTGAAACAATTAAGCTTTATCATATTGGTGCCCATGCTGGTAAATATCAAGAGGAAATACTTTGAGGTAGTGGTCAATTAACTAGCAAGGTAAGCCTAAACTTATCATCCTTGTCTCCAGTCTTATGACTTGCATTTAGACATATCCAACATAACTCAAATAACAACAGTAATTGTTATAAACTAAAACAGCTTACATTAGCCATGTTTTGCTTTTCATACAGGTCTACTGTCTGGAAGGAATCACCAGCTTCCACTCCCAACATCTTTGAGCAGAACTCTAAATACTTTCCAATATTTTCCATCTGGAAAGAAAATCAATATTAAAGGAAGCTACCAGTTTACAACTGTCTCACCTTTTACTCCTGAGATCTGATAAGTATTTCTCCTTACTGTCTGTCTTAGTACTCATTCTGTTAATGTTACAGTTCTGACAATACAGTTTTGAGTCAACTAATAATCCCCTGATGGTATTTTTCATTATTCTCATCACTTGTCTGCTTTGAATTCAATTGATATTGCAATGAGAAATTCGATCTTGGTACTCATTAAGGAGTTATATAAAGGGTTAAATGGAAGGTGGGTGCTTGGGATATCCAGCAGTTTTCTCTCTATCTAGCCACTGTCCCCACATGGCTGACAAATTCCCCCTAAACCTACCATGCCCCCCCCCCATTCCAGGCAACTATCAACTTACATACATACACTTTATTGAGCATCCCTAAAAACCTGCTTTTCAGCCTCAATATCAAAAAGAAAATTAAATAGATAACTGAAAAAATTAATTACATTCACTAACTGATAAAAAACTATGTAAAAACTATCTAGAAGGATAACTAATAACTATATGCAATGATTTTCATCTAACCCAGATCATGTCACAAGTCAGTTCTTTGATTAAATGTCTCTTAAAAGCTTTAGTATTTGTTATTTAATTCCCTTAGGTCTGCTTAAGTTATTCAATATTTTCATGCCATGGTAATAAAAGGCGCGTTGACCAGCAGTGATTCTACAATGTGGAATATTGAGGCTGTTTCTATACCTTGTCTGCCTGTTGTGAATAGTAGCTCGAGTTGAAAATTTTGGTTGATAGGGGGGACACAGACAACTCAGAATAGAGAACTGGACAACAATGGCTACAAATTTGCTCGCTGACTCGAAAATGGCAGTTTTAATATTGACAAAATGTTTCATATGAGCTTGCCCTTGTTAGAGTGACTGCTGTCCAGAAGAGCTTGTTAAGCTCGTGGCAGTTAGCTTTGTTGAGGGACCATTTATTGAAATTAATGTTTTTGCTCACTGAGATTCAGAAAAGGTTACCATCTCCTGAAGATTCTTTTTCCTGCTTCTAAACAGTTTCACAGTATTTTTATCATCTAAACAAACCTGTTTGAAGGGCATACTACTTGTATTGCATTTCACCTCAGGACCCAAACTATTACAGGAGTCTGCAGTGCGAAGTGCATTAGCCAGTCTGCAAGAAAAAACATTGGATTCCGGCTTAAGTGCTCTAAACCCAGAACAACATCAACAATTTCTAACTAAAATGGGGTTGATTGATGCCCTCACTCAAACTCCTGAGACAGACGCTATATGATGGAAAATTGTGCTACGTATGAAGACAATCATAATAATAAGCCCAGAATTTAGAACCAGTGCTTTAACCATGTATAGGCCCATATGACATCCCTAATAGAGTAAACGCCAAAAAGTAACCTGACTATCTACCTCCTAGGTGGAAAACTTCAGCACTTCTCAAAATTCAAGACAGGTTTAATACAATGGAAAAATAATGCTGAACAGTATCAACTCATGCTCTTTAAATCATATAAAATGAACTTGTATTAAAAATACATTTCTTCTGCCAAATTATTGAATTATTGCAACAACTTGACTTTCAAGAGCATGATAACAACCACAGGCTATGTGAATGGCATTACAGCTGTTTATTATGACATATCA
The DNA here is from genome assembly GCF_964205215.1 of Stylophora pistillata. Lineage (NCBI taxonomy): Eukaryota > Metazoa > Cnidaria > Anthozoa > Scleractinia > Pocilloporidae > Stylophora > Stylophora pistillata. The sequence goes on from NC_142526.1 coordinate 31,900,231, forward strand.
TTACCCTTTTACACCCTAGCTGACATCAAGATCCAAGTTCTCCATACTGTTCTCTGTACAATTCTCATGGTATACTTACAAGGAGAATTTGTCTAACAATCAAGAGCTTCTTTAGTTTGTCATGATCATTTCTTTCATTCTCATGACCTCATTGTTTGAATGAGGGGTGATATTAATAAGAGAAATAAGATGCTCATCAGGGTTAAAGGGTCAAAACTGAAATCCCCAAAACTTTTGCTGATCCTCAATCTCCCCCCACCCACCCCACCCCCATCTGAATAGTCTTTGATATCCATACCTATTAATAAAGGATAAATTTTCATTCACAAGTTTGGAACTGGTGGAGAAATAACATTGTAGTAAACTTCATTACTAACTCGACAAGGACTCTTCCATCCTTCAACACCTCCTGGACATGATCTGGTCCACTTTTACCATCAAACACATTTCTACCCAGCACAGACTCAATCCACTCTATAGCATTTGCTTCTTGACCACAATCGTACTTGGCAGCGGCCTGCCATAAAAAAAAAAAAAAAAAAAAAAAAAAAACCTTTAGATTCCTGAAACAAGTAAAAGATCAGTGATGGTAAATGACTAATCCCTTAACTCTCAGGTAACTTCTCCTAATTAATATACTTATATTATCCAGCAAACAGGTAATAAAAATACTCAAACTTAACAAGTAGAAGTTGTTATCTTGATAGACAAAACCAAATTAATTCTTGTAACCTCTTGAACAACCAGATCTTGGGAATTCGCGGGTTAGGCTTAATAGAAAAGCTTTAAAATTAATATTCATGAAAACAGCTGGGTTCTTTTTTGATCATGAGATATTTATACTAATATCACAGACACCTTCCTCCAAACTGCTTCCACAGATAGTTCAGAATTCCTTTACATAATTGATTGAATTGTGCATCGGGAAAAGCTAATCTTGTGTTGGAAGAGAAAAAAACTCCAGTCCCTGGAGTTTAGAGTATACACCTTAGGGTGGTTCTCAGAAAAAAGGCAAATAAGGCTTAAATTAAAGACAATCCCAAGAAGCTCTTGATATGCTAGAGCAAAGAATTGCGTAAAGAAAAAACCTTGAATCGTTAAATGATACGTATAAATGGGAATTTGTGTGACCCCTTGACGGACTTGACGTCCCGACAAATAAAAAATCACAATATATTAGTTGTATTCACCCATCGAGTGCTGTATAGAAAGCGAACCAAAAAGCTTCTTCTTTCTTCTATAAAATAAGCATACTTCAAAGAGGAAAGAGGAGAGAAAGGGCGGCAATTCCTTGCTTTGCGAAGGGGATGGAATTTGAAGAGTTGCAGTGTCGATCAGTTTTGGTTATCTCATGCGCTGTGTGATGTTTCTGTGAAAGCTTCAGTGGGCGGCTGAATGCCGGAAAATATTCGTGTTGTCGTAGGAGCCCAATGTATTCCTGGCTGTCGTTGTTTCTCGTTCAGTGCAGTTTTGTGAACTAATCGGTGACCCTCATTGTCCGCGTTTGGACTAAATTTTCGAAAATTTAGCTCGTTGTAATGGTATCTTGAGGTCCCATTGGCCCCCCTCCCCTCCCCTCCCCTCGCTCAATGCTCAATACTCGATGCTCTCAGAATACAGCCTGCGTTGCCAAATAGTTCTTAGAGCGTGACCCTGTCAATTGACCTCGCTAAAGATATCTGTTGGCGTTTTTCTGAAGTCTGTCACTTTATACAGCCATCATATTAATCTTTTTTTTTTCGGCTATTATTAATTTTGCGCTATTATCTAAATCAAACAAAAGATTGTCCACCCTTTTTGTATCTATGTTCTGGATAGGTCTAATAAAACTAGGATATTCAAGAATTTATATTTCCTTTTGTGCGATCACGGTTGAATTACCCCATCTGCGAAAGTTTACTTCTCAAGTTCAGAGAATATATCTGTTTAAAACGCAAGTCTTGTTTTAAGCCAAGAAAGCGAAAATTCACTGTAATGACAACAAGGTGATTTATACCGATGACTTGCAAATAAAACTGCCAATTTAAGTGCCGATTCCGTCGACGAAAAAAACTCCAGATGATACAGGAGAGCCGAGGGAGTTAATGCGAAAAAAAAAAACAAAAATTAAAAAAATTGAGAAACCATTTTAATTGTAAACTTTGCAAATCATTTCGAATCGTTACATTAGGTGAAAAGGTTTGGGTAACCTTAAAAGAAAACTGTTGTCATTAAAGAACAATTATTTGCATTCGTCCAGACGACAGAACTCAATGGCAGTGGTAAGCACAGTGAGGTAGTCTGGTGCTCTAGTCTCTTTTCGAAATAGACTAACCTCTGCCTGTTCTTCAAATTATCTGGCTTGACAACGTAACAAAACCGATTACCTTTCGAGCTAAATCTGCTGTCATTCCATATCCCTTTGGTCTGCTTGCCATAGTGTTTCTGTTCCGAAGAGAGACGCAAACAGACTTACCTTCTCTCCTGCTAAGGATGGGAGTGTCGCAAGCAGAGAAAATAGCCCTTATAACGCAGCCCCAAATTCCAGAAATTTGGAAGGGATCATAAGATCAATGACAGAAGATTAAAATAAGATAAAAATGCAGATATTCTAAAAGTGAAATATAATATTAGATGATATGTTATAATTTTAAGTTATTTTCTACCAGAAATTGTAAACGTAAGCGAGCAATAACTAAATTATCATTGAAGTTACATCTATCGTTAAACTGATAAAGAGTTGTAAACATTGTACCAAGGTTGATTCGCAAACAGAACAGATGTTTTTGTCTTCCCAATAAATTCGAACCTGATTAGGACATTCTTGTCTATATTATGAAAAGAGTTAAAAATTCCCAGGGACTCTTCCTGTTTTGCAATCATATATGAGCTTACTTTGAAATAAAAAAAATCAGAGAAGCTCTTTCTTAAAAGTTCGAAGGCGTTTTATTCCTAGGAATGTAAGATGTATGAAACACACAAGGAGACGAGTTGCAAATGTGTGACATCGAAGATCTTGAAGTCATTTGTCTAATGACTGACGTGAAGAAATGCTAATCGATTAAGTGACGTTTTTGTAACTTTGTCATTTTTGTGATATCATCCACAGTTGTTCGTAGCCAGCTGCTCTCATGGAACCTTTCGACAAGTCAGATTTCGGACATCAGACCCGCATAGAATTGAATAATTGTGTTCAGTTTAAACGAACATCAGTACTATTCATCCATTTAGGTTTCTGCGCTCAACAGAATCATAAGTCGCATTGAAACAAAGGGGAGGGGACTCCGGGTATGGTCCAACTAAATAAACTCAACCGCACATCTTTCAGCAACGTACGGCATTGTTGAAATCGCGCATTGTTCTAGAAAAAGTTAGGATTACACCCTCACATGATCAAAGGCGAAGAATGTTCTGATGCAGAACAACACTCAACTGATAATTTAACTACTTGGCTTGTCTGCTGCCAGATCTCTAGTTCAATCAAGGTGTGTACATTTTGCACCAGACGTCACTTCAAGTGTCGACAGACCTAAATAATTGTTTGCATGGCTATCACTACTGCAACAGGGAATTCATTCCTTCCTTTTTTCATTTTGCTTTTTATTTTGCTCTTTTCCCGTTTACGTTGTACACAACAATCAATTTATTTTATGATGTCAAATTTTGGGATCGATCATGGAGGAGACTTCAAAAAGGTTACTTGCTTCTGATCAGTACTGCACTGCCGTCTCAGTATAACTGAGGTCAAGTTTTCAGAAATTAATCGAAAAATAACTACTTAAGCTCGGCTTAAAACACTCCTGTTGGCTGAAAGCTGGGCAAAAAAGCAAGAAATCAGTGTAGTCTAATAGCTACAGCGAGCCTCTTCGAACGATTATAAAAATAGGCAGTTTACACTGCATGTGGCTACTGCTGCTGCATCTCACATCCACTCATGTGCAAATAGAAAATCGGCCATTAGTGTCTAAAATCAAAGAGCTGCCAATAGTACCCCATATTAAAAAGATGGGCCTTCAAAATCAGTAGAAGACTCCGGCAATTCTACTTTTCAATTAAAAAAAAATGAACTCTGATTGTTTAAAATAGCTGAGAATCTGAAATATCGTGTTTCTGGATATATATTTTAGTGGACAAAAATCGAAATTGTTACTTTTTTCGTGAATTTTTTAATTGACAAGGTGGAAATTTGAAAAAGGCACATCTATTTAAAAAAATGCTGTCGTTTTCTGGCTTTTGGATTTTTTATCGTCAAAAGCGCGAAAATAGGCTTTTTGTGCTCTAAAAAGTTACGTTACGACAAGTGCAGAAAAGGTACCTTTTAATCAGTTAAAGATTCCGGCAATTCTACTTTTCGATAAAAATGAAGTCAGATTGTTTAACACATCTGAGAATCTGAAATATCGTGTTTCCGTATATATCTTTTGGTGGACAAAATGCGAAATTGTTACCTTTTTCAAGCCACCAATAATAGTAACACGGTTTTTGAGCGAATCCTTTTACCCTTTCTCACTTTTTTTTTAACAGCCCTTCAAGGTCACATTCGCCAGCTGCAGTCACTCAGTGGACTTCTGAAACCTTCCATGGTCCACTCTTTAAAAAAAAGCGTTTCAACACAGGTTCTGCTTTTAATATATTATATTAATGAAACTTCTCAATTCATTTCGAGTGCATCGATTTACGCCATCTTTATTCGCCTAGCTTTACTTAGCAACGGCCAGCAAGCTTCCAGGTTGCGGTAACGCGCTTCCGGAGAGCTCTATATGGTTAAGTTTTACTGCCCTTCGCTTTATTGGAATTCTCCAAAGGTTCTTGTGAAACAGTTTATTCCTAGAGGACTGTCATTGTTTACCCAGCAAAACTTTTACGAGGCATCAAATAATTAGGAACACATAACTAATCCCAAACAATTTCGTTTAGCAGTTCGTTTTTTTGTGCATGGATGCTCTGTTCAGACTGGTTTTGAGGAACAAAACCAACTGCCTTTAAAACTGTACAAGATTAAAATACGTTTCTTTAAAATGGATCAAACTTTCTTCAACCAATTTATCATTTTGTTTTTAGTCACACAGCTACTGCGTTATTGGACCACAACCACTCGTATAAATACTTAAATTTTATGAACTATAGTTAAAAAAATACAAACTATATACAATTTTCACAACCACAAGCGCGATCTCATAATCTTTCACAATAAATAAAAAAGCCACAATAAAATTTTTAGTCATCTAGATAGTAGCGTCAGTGAAAAGGGATCGTCTGGCAAGAACTTGGTTTGCTCTGCAAAATAAGAATGAAACAAAATAGTCAAATTAAACCTTTCTATACATCCATTATGAAATCACTGGTGATTCTTGCAATCTGAGTGGCTCTCACCAGCGCAATGACGAATCACACTACAAGCTCGACCGATTTTAAAATCGCGCGTCTAAGTTCAGACTAAACTGCACTCCTCTGAGTTAAATTATCATTACAAACAAGTCTGCAATGTGGGGTTACATTGCCACTCTAAAGAGCCTACTAAAATCTTACTACGTGTCCCTTCTTGTTCAAGAGATTTTCCAGCGCAGTGTTTTCCCTGGGCTCGATTTCCGCCGCTCTCTCGGGTCTGGTCTTTTCCACTCCTATTTTTAGTATCGGGATATTTTTTATATCTTTCTTAATTAATAGTATAGTATTGGTATTTTTGCATAAGCATCTTAGAATTTTATTTAATATTTAGTTAATATTTAGTGGTATTATTTTTGCTTTGTTATTGTTTCTCCAATTAGCAGGTATGCTAAAGTACTTTGACACAAAAATAAAGTTATTATTAATATTACTATTATTATTATTTATAATAAATGTGATAATTTTATTTCATAAAATCAGTAAAAATACAGGATAACAAACAAAATTAAGACAAATTAAGATATAAACATTAAAACAAGTTTAAAAAGTCTCTAGCTGAGAGAAGTCTTGAATCACTTCGGTATTAACAACTGTTCTACAGAGTAGCAGAATTCATCTTATGTCTGCATTATTTTGCTTCAGCTTCATTCAGCAGAACAGCAAATAAATTGACGATACATGATCGACGTCCTTAATAATAATATAATAAGTTTTCCTTAAAAATATTTCACAAAAAGCAATTCTCTAAAAAAAAAAAAGAAAGATTCAGTAAACTAAGCTACATAATAAAAAATTGACTACTTAAATTCTGGCTTGCGCACTTTCCGATGTAATGTCAGTGTCAGATATATTGGCTACTCTTCTCTTTCTCCTGGTTCCTCTGAGACACAGCAAAGCTGAACGTAGAATGGCAAAGGATATCTTCGCCCTTATCCAAGATATGCTTGTAGCGTAGTCATCTCCTTTCTTTAACGCAAGTAACTCTGCGAGGCGGCTATGGAATCTCTTGCTGTAGCGGCCGACACAAGCGAAGCAAAATTTCGACGACAACTATGAGTTTCGCAAATGAAGACACACTATGAAGCGAGGATATATTTTACGGACAAGCCTTGAATCGTTTTATTTAACGTAGTCGTGGTATCCAAGTACTTATCGTAAACTGAAATATGAATTTATAAGGAAGAAGCTAAGCTAAATGCGAATAGACAAACCAACATTCCAAACATTCCGATATAAAGGCAAGATGCAAAGCTAGCTAAAAACTCAAACAAACTCACAAAAAAAAAAACTATATATAAGCTCAAGGAAAGGAACATTAGCACTTACATAACAGTCCCGCTTGTAAGAATCGAACCAAAACGAACTTCAATATAAGTTAGGTATTCGGAAGCGAAACGGGAAATCCAAACAGACACTTACTCTAACACAGAAAACTGTAGTCTTACGGCAAACGACAACAACCAAACGATAAACAAAAAAAACTTCAACTACTCTTCTCTAAAAATCGCACACGTCAACATTAAAAAAGGGTCCGCGTGATTTGCTTACGAGATTGCTTCGTAACCTCAAAGCACGCGCACGCGAGTCGCGCGCGCACAAGTTTGTTAACGTCTTCTTAACAGCAGGCAAAACCGTGGCAGCTGTTACACTTGCATTCATCGGCCATTCCACCTGTACTTGTAAAAACTAATGGTGCGAATGTCGCTTGCTCCACTTCCAAAACCAGCCTGCTGTATTGCCTCTTCTTCTCATTTTCATGTAGTTGGAATATCTGTTATTATTATTATTATTATTATTATTATTATTATTATTATTAGATTTTCCATTCACCTTTCTCTTTTCTGTATAGTTTTAGATATGCTTTTACTTATCAGATTATTAGACTTTGAATCTGTTCAGATTTGACTCCGTTATTTATGGTTTTCCAGACGCTTTGACATAAAAAAAAGGAGTAGATGTGAGCCGAAAGTGAGTTATTTTGGATCGTTTTTTACGCTGTTAATATTTTGTGTTGTAGAGGATTTTATGGAAATTATTGCTAAATAAAGATTATTATTATTATTATTATTATTATTATTATTATTATTATTATTATTATAATGCTCCTCCCCGAGAAAAGACTCTCCTTGGGGAGGAGCGCGGGAGATCTGGTTCCCGAACAGCGGCTGGTAATCCCTTCGCTTGATACACGTGTTAGTTTCAAGTTCTTAAAGGTTTTTTGAGTCACTTGTTGGTAAAGAAAAACCAAAGCAACCCTGAATTACTTTTGACACTCATTTAAAAACTGCTCTACAATAAGTGATTATCACAGAAAGAAATGCAAATATGTACTATTAAATATTTTGTTACTGACCTGATAAATATTCTGACCCTGCACTTGTGGCAATCTCCTTCCAGTCGTACAAATATCTGAAGGAGAAACAAACACAGACATAAGCAGATATGCCCCAATACTTCAACGATCAAAATTCCTCATATTACAAAAACACGTTCATTCTCATCACTATATGGAGAAAAATATGCCATAAACTTACTGGTCAAAGTTAAGTCCGTTGGTCCACTCTAGGAGTTCATCCACTTCCCAATCTTCCACAGCATCCTGCCCTCGCATATCTGTGACTGTAAACATTCCTTCAGCTACTGATTGTACAACTTGTTCAGTCTCTAAGTCGTTTCCGCACTGTGCTTTCAACATTCCCTCTCTGTACCTAAATAACAAGGCAACAACGAGTACACGTGAAAGTGGATTGTCTCACCTTTATACATAACGAGTGGATTCAGGGTGTTTTTCTTATGAAGAGAAGGGTGATGGGGGGGAGGGGGATAGGGGGAGGGGGAGGGGGAGGGGGAAGGGAAGGATGCACCAGTAAGGAGTGACCTGACTTTCTTTCTTCTTTGGAAGAATACTTGTTATGCTAGAAAGCAGCGGGTCACTGCAGAAGGGGGGTGCACACCCCCTGCACCCCTCCCCTGGAGCCTCCTTGCAAATAATACAATGAATGTGGATAAATTCAAGTTGATATTTCAACCTTAAGTACTGGAGTACCCTAACAAAGGCATTTCCCATGTAAACTTAAAAATATTAAATAAATCGTTTTTAACTCAATAAACTGTTAATAGAAGAAGTACATCGCTGTCTTACATCTTTTTCATCCATTCCAGTTTTTTCCTTTTGCGCTTTTTTTCAAGGTCTTGTTTTCTTACAACCTGCAGAAAGTGAACTCTGAGTCACACATAAAATAAATAAATAAAATTGTGGATTTATATTGCGCCGTTTCCATGACGGGATGATCAACTGCGCATGGCTAATTATTTTACTTCAACATCTAGGGTGAGCCTACAGCTTTGACTACCAACCTGCCACACCTGACACAATTTTCAGCCTCACTCACCACAGTGCATACTTACCTTACTATGACTAAAAATTTCTTTTTTCAGTGTTGACTCATAAACAAGTGGATCCTGATCAACTCTTTTCATCACTCTGTCTGAGACGAGCCTCCAGCCATTGTTTTCCCACCTCTGGTACCAGCCCGACCGATCATCTAAAATGAAACACCAATTTTCAGGTGAAAGAACTTCAGGGCATGTTTTTTTCCACAAATACCTATATTGCCAATGAAGCCCTTTTTTTAGCCCTATCCTCCACTTCAACAAAATCCAATTTTTGGTATGTTCACATATGCTTTAAAAATTTTCATAAGGCTCCCCCTCAGAGCTGCAATACTTCCAGCTTCCAGCTTCCAACTGCTTCATGTTTATGTTACAGAGGCAGGTTCATATATATCACATACCATATACATGGTAAGGGGGCCAACAAGGCCACTTATCTCAACTATGTTCTTTCTAGGACTAAGGTTTTAACAACCAATCCAGTAATAACAATTTTCTCCATACTCTAAGACATGAAATTAAACTTAGTAACTCAGTGTATTTTGATCATGTTAGTAAAGGTTATAGATATACTTATTTTTACTTATTATGAATTTCTACCTATACTGTAGACTGTCCAGAACACACAAACCCTGGCTAAACCACTCACCATCCTCCATTGTTTGCTCTTTGTTGTGTACATAATTCGCCGCAAGTCGTTTTGTTGAAGCTTTTGTGTAATCTCTGGGTGCATTAGCACACACGTCAACTATGTTGTGGTGAGTAAAAATCTTGTAGTATATGTTTGGAGGAAATTTTTCCTTAGAGAAAACCAAATGAAAAGAACACACCCTTAGAGATGATCAAATATTTCATGGTTTGTTTGAATATCTATAAACTAAATATAATTGTGTCTAATTTATATATATCTTATTAACCAAGCGCGAGGGCTGTACTGGGAGAATATCAGCCCAAGGTCTTGACAGTACGGACCAAGCGGAGCGAGGTCCATACAAAAAAGACCGAGGGCCGATATTCTTTCAGTACGGTCCCGACCAAGCTTGGTTAATAAGATATTTATTATACGACTGAAGTTCAAAGGGACACAAGTGCGGTATCATTCGGGACCATTCGGGACAGTGCACAGTCCAATACTGAGAGAATATTGACCAGCAATAGAGCATTTTGATTGGTTGATTTTAGTTATTGGCCCCCTAACTGCCCGAGTCGTGTAATAAATCAGTTTATTGCCTACTTTTAAGGATGATTGACAGAGTTTGGAATGAGTAGTAACCCCTGCCTCAGAAAAATGTATTGTCTAATTAACAATTATTCCACGAGCACGCGTTGGATATGAGATGATAGATAGCCGACGAGGCGCGTAGCGCCGAGTTGGCTATAATCATCTCATATCCAACAAACGCGAGTGGAATAATTGTTTTATTAAAAACGCTGCATTAAATTATTAAATTTTATTAAATTTTTAGCTCTCTTTTAATTTTAAGCTGACACGTACGTCTACCATATTTGTAGATTATGGTAGATTGGCTCATATACCATAATGGCTAAGCCAATAAAAAGTCTTGAATTGCATTATCCAATGATCTAGTTTTTAATAATAATTGTTACTGAACAATTCACTGGAAGTGAAACTAGTTTTACATTGACAGCCTTCCAATGTCAGAACATCATTCCACTGGAAAATCACTTGATCAAATCACACAACGCTGTTTTTATTAAAATTGAACACTTAAGTCAGCAAGCTGGTTGCAAAAAAAAAAAAAAAAGATTAAATCTATTATTTTGCAAACTTGCCCTTGAGGATAGGATTTATATAACTGAATAACTAATATGGAGCTTTTCCTTGTAAGAAAGTGAGCCAAAAACAATTTGCTTGCCCAGCAGAGAATTCAAGTTGACCCTGACAAATGGATGGCAACTTTTATAGTACGTTGGAATGGTCAAATGGAAACATCTTTACTGATCACTTACTCCTGCTAACCTAAACTTTATGTGTACCCCTGCAGCAGCATCTAAAAGCTCAGCCTAGAAAGAAAGAAAGAAAGAAAAATAGAAACTGAACATTCAAGTTAATTTTCAAGCTCAAGTTCAGGCTTTTTACTCATCACCAAAATCTTAACAAAAAATAGTTTTCAAACATAAAATAAAAAAAGTAACAAGAAGACCTCAAGAGACCCTCGAGCCTATGTCAAGATGATTATTAATTTATTCATAAATTATTATTATCATCAGATGGTGACACTGAAGAGCATCACAAATTTTGACAGGTTGTCTTTTAAATTGAGTGTTTGTTGAGTTTTTGTTGCTGTTGATTTTGATTTGATCTTGTTCATTACCAGTACCGTACTGTTCATTACCGGTACCGTACTGTTCATTACCGGTACCGTACTGTTCATTACCGGTACCGTACTGTTCATTACCGGTACCGTACTGTTCATTACCGGTACCGTACTGTTCATTACCGGTACCGTACTGTTCATTACCGGTACCGTACTGTTCATTACCGGTACCGTACTGTTCATTACCGGTACCGTACTGTTCATTACCGGTACCGTACTGTTCATTACCGGTACCGTACTGTTCATTACCGGTACCGTACTGTTCATTACTGGTACCGTACTGTTCATTACCAGTACTGTACTGTAGATGACAACTGTCAACCAATTCTGTTACTCTTTCACTTTCAATCAGGACAAGTTAACATACCTCTCTTGGGTTGATACATTTCAACATTGAAGATGGATCTCCCCTACATTTGAAGTTAATCAAATCTCTGTAGTATCTGTACACTTGGATGTCCTGAACAAAAATTTAACAGACAATTAAACATATCCACAGTGTCAATGACAAGAACATTTTAAGCAAAGTCTTGCTATGTTTTGTAGCAATTAAGTTTTGCCAGTAACATAACTGTTACTTAAAATATTATAACAAAAATAATGAAAACTGACTTGCCCTTACAAACAACTGTAAATATTTCACAGAAGAATAAGGAGTACTATCCCTTGATTGCATGAAACCTGACCAAGAAAAAGTAGCAATTTTATTTGTAGGCTCCCATCAAGCTCAAAGTTTCTTCCAGTTTTTTATTTATGCCCCCTCCCAAATCTAATCTTCAGTTAAATCCATAATAGATTAAATTGAGAAAGAGATTTGGGAGTTATTAATAAAAGTTATTCTTTATTCAAAAGAAATCTTCTCAACTCTTTACACCTTATCATCAGTATGTAAATTCTCCATACTCATCTCTGTATAACTCCTAATATTGTACTACAAAGGATAATTTTTCTAATGATAAAGAACTTCTTGAGTTTGCAATCATTTTGTTTATATTCTTGTTACCTACATGTTTAATTCAGGGGTGATATTGTAAGGAGAAATTAGATGTTAGTTACTCTTAGGGGTTAAAGAATTTAGTCAAACCACCAGGAAACTGATACTGCCAAAACCTTTTACCTTTTCCCCTTCAAAACTTTAAAACTTGAAACTTAACACTCTCTAAAAACATTTTCAATATCCAATTTGTCTAGGTCACTTGCACTAATTAAACTCCTCCCTTCTCTCATCAGCCTTGGAAATCATCGTCATTACCACTAAACACATATTTATCAGAATTAAAAAAGGATCATTTTGCTCACTATGTGTTTTCTCCAAGATCTCTGTATAACCCTTGCTGCCTGTTCTCTGTCAATAACTTTTTTTCTCTCCGCTGCTTCTGAATCAGCTGTACTGACCCGTTGCTGGACACCTCCAGTTGGTGATAATCCTCCATCTGTGGTAGGTGGGGGAGGTCTGGGTACCAATGGTCCCAGTGATATAGAACGCCACCACTTTTGGATGAGAGTGGCACAAAATTCTGTGTATGACATCAGTTGACATAACGGGCCTTGCTGTGCCACAGTTTTTTCACAGTATTCTTTATATTTTTTCTTTGTGATTGGCAAGGCATTGGTAGGAATTTGGTTTCTCTATGAAAATTTGAGAGGACATATTTCAATTATTAAAATAACTATGATGATAATGCTTGCATAGCTTCACAATAATGATAAAAATAAATTTTAGATTTGCAAGCAAACTTTTTAAAGACATGTTTTAGCATGACTTATATCAATATCAGTTCAATGTGTTGAACTGTTGACTTTGTAATTTGCACCTTACATGTAAATACATTATAACTTTAATTGCATGTTTACAGTGTTTGAAATTAATAGTGTTACAAGGTTGAAGGAAACAGTTATTATAATTATAGTAATTATAACAGTTATAATGAAAGAAAGGTCTGCATGAACCATTAACTTTGCCTGCACTAGTCTCTGTGGGACACACTCAGTAAATTATAAAAAATAAACAAACTAAAACCCCATTTACACCAAAGCTTAGACATATAAGCTGTTTTGTTATCCATGGTTTAAAATTGTTTTCATCAAACCATCTTCTGAAACTGATGTTTGTCAACTTCAAATTAAGCATATTGAAAATACAGGAGGGACCTTTTCGAAACTCAGTTTTTTCCTTCACTGTTCCTGATTTTCATTTTTTCAAGGTATTAGTTACTTGTCAAATGCCATAATGGATAGCATGCTTAACGCACCCCCTCAGTTCCTCTTGACTAGGGTATATAATTAGTAATTTTCAGTCACAAAAACTGGCTCTATGACATAAATTATGTTTTGAATGGTGGACAAGATGAGAAGTTGCAGACTAATCTTTACAGACAAACTGTTATTGTGGTTAACATGTAAAAATAAGTTGATGATTTTTTTTTTTTCAGTAGATGCTGCCTTCATATGAGCCTCTCTATGGGTGCGTACGAACGTCGATTTCGTCGCGCTTTTTTCATCAAATCGTCAATTTTTCAACGAAATCGTCGCTTTTGGTCGTTTTCATATCTAGAATTGTTTTGCGTGAGAGCTTTAATGACCTGATATTGGTAACTGAAAGACATTGTCGCTTAGTTAAAAAAAAAATGACACGTGATTTTATATAACACTGGACATTCAATTGTCATTGCAGTTGAGAAAAAGATGGTATGATTGTCAAAAATTGTTCAAAACCTATTCATGGTTCTAGTTACTGATGCTACTTGAATGATATGTTGTCACGTCTCCCTTACAACTGGCTGCACTAATGACACTGTTGATCAGGGTACCTTTTTAGTAGTAAGCCATGTCATCAAAGTTTTGCTTCCTCACACCCCTTTCTCTATGGCTTCGAATTTCGGCAATTCCTTCCGGGGGATGAAGAACAGCATTTGCTTCAAGTCCTCCATCAACACCATCAAACTCACTATCTAAAATCTGTTCAAGCCCCAGGTTGTCATCCTCCAGCTCTGCTTCGGTTACTTCTGCAATTGCAAAAGCTGTTGGATTTCGTTTGTTTATCGAGTTTAAAATGCACCAATAACACAAGTCCGAGATGTACACAATATCACTTTGGTTGCTATCACCAGCCACGTTCGCGTTTATGTCATTTCCCGCCAGGGGAAACAAGATGCCCTTTTTTAAAACCATCTCCAATCCCACAGCCACAAAGCAGCCAAACTCTTCATCTATTGTCTCAGTTGGAGACAACCACATCACATCAATAGCCATCTCATTCGGATTGTCAGGAACATCTGATTCAGTCATCACAATGTGAAAGTTTGCTTTTGAAACCTGACTTGGTGCATTTACTTCAAATCCAGGCTTGACAGCTAAAAACTCTCCCTTCTTGAACAAGACTGGCAGTGAGCTATCTACCTCAACACTGACCAGTGGTTGATTCTCCTCTACAGTCTGCTCTCCTTCAAAATGCATTCTGTTGCAGCCTACCTCAGCTGGATTTGTCTCTTCTGCACTCGCAAACGATAGCAGAGTAGCAGCATCATACTTGCTAATGTCTCGGACAGATCGCTGCCAAACACCCCCACAGTATTGCCTCTGCCATTCTTGTAGTAACTGAAGATCTTGAGCTGGCAGTGTTACTATGGCGGTTTTTCCGGCTGTATTAAATTTGAATAATGCATTGACGCTGCTGAATTTGGATAGTGGGCTGTCTTTCGAGTGTAGTAAATGAAAGATGTATTTGTTAGCTTCTTCAAAGTCTACTGTATGGTAAACAATAAACAATAAACAATTGAGCATATTGTAACAAGTATGGCATGGGATACTGTTCCCACATGCTCGAAAAAAAGTGCTTCACTACCAGCGAGCAGAAGGCCTGCATATAATCAGGTCTTACATTGCTGAATACTGCCTTTAATGACTTCAGGGTGTCTAAAACCCAGGTCACTGCTTCAACTGTGATGTAAGCTGGTGAACCGTGTGGTCCTTCAGGACACAAGTTTGGTTTCTCAATGTGTTCCCTAATCCTGCAGACAAGGTTTTCGAAATAGTCTTTAACACTGTTCATGTCGCTGATTACCTCATCAAAGTTTACGTCTTGCTTGATCATAACCACATTTCGTTTGTCCGAGTGGACTGAGAACACCTGAAACATTTTTCGTATGTTTTCTAAGTAAGTAGCCAATGATGATGACCTTCCACTTGCTGTTGTAAACTGACCATCTCCTGATATCACCGTGACCTCTCCAGTTGGGGTCAGTTGCTTTACTTGATTGCATTTTCTGTCTGTGAAGATCACATTATGTCAACTGAAGGCTATGCCATGTGCCACGCCACATTTATCATTCGCCATTAATTTCTGTGGTGCAGTTCCACCTAAAGCGATTCAAGGTCATACAAGACCACGAGGCAACAGGTCAGCAGGGGTCATCCACATCGCTGATAACAATGGTCATCAATCAATCGGACTGAATGATCTACTAATCATGATCAAACATCAACAGTCACGTACACGGACCTTTTTAGATCCTTTCTAACCTTTTCTTTCTTTTATCAAGTACACTAATTTCCACATTTCAGGTTTGATTGGGGATCAAATAACTTATAATTTTCATATTTAATTTTTTTAGGTCTGACTGACTAATATTTTGTCTGAATGCAATAATTTCCAAACTGTCGCTTCATCGCTTCAATCTCTGAGATCTTTGTTTCATCAATAGCGATCGTCACATCTTTGATTTCGTCAAAAATACCCATAGAGAGGCTCTCATATGCCATTGCACAGTCAAGAACCAGATAAAATTTCTAAAATATACTTTGTAGACAAACTCTGCCCCACCTTGAAGATTCCTGAAGGTTGTGTTGTGGTATGTGGATCCATTGGAGTAATGGTCCTCACATCACTGAGCCGTGATGGACTCTGCACAAATCTACTGCCAAGGGCTGTCGACTTCACGCTTGCATTTGGATGGAGAATTCCAAACAGCTTACATCTGTATTTAACATGAAAACATGGAATAAATAATGACGGAATATTTTTGGTAAAGGTGGGAGTTTGTCATCTGAAAATTGTTTTGACTTGCAGACTTGGCTAATCACAGTACATGCATACACGTGAAAAGCAATCATTTCAAAGGTGTATTCTACATAGAAATGTTATCTCACCTTGTAAAGTAACCTCTCCAAATTCGCTGAATTTCTATGCTGGCAGCTATTTTTACATCCTCTTCATCTGTCCCTCCTTGAATTATTTCCTAATGAAAAATTTGTAGATATTCACAAAAAGTAGGCAGATCATATTTTGAGCTGTGGAACGATCACGATCTAGGGAGTACGTGGTATTATTTCTCAAAGGCGTAAAAGACGAAAAAGAATTCACATCCGTTAAGGAACATCTATCCAAGGATCTATGAGTATATTATTGGGTGTCATGAGAATCTTCGCCCCTAATCAATTCTAGTAAAAGATCTGTATCATGAATTTTTCCGCAATTTTCTAGGATCAATGTCTTCAATGAGGTCCTGAAGGTTCCTGCATCGATCTTCAAACCGTGAAACAACGTACAGCTCCACCTATTCTTGGCTCTAATCAAGGCTTGCAACTTTTCATTTCAAACTACATCTAAGTGGATAACAAACTTACCCATCTTTCTGCTTTTGTTCCCAAAGCAAACTTTACTTCTCTTGAAACAGATCCTGCAATGTGTTGAATAAGGGAATTTTCTAAACTAAAGTTGAAAGCAAGTATAACAGCTCACTTATTGGCGCTTATCAGCTTACTTTAGTAAAAACTGTAAAAGACAGATAAGTCTTCTTATTGTGATTCCTTGCTTTATGGAAATTGCAATTAAAAAATCCCTTTCATTATTTATTTAGCACGGCGAGAACAAACATAACGTTGGAAATTATGCACAAAAACAATAAGGTAAGTTATGTATATGTGCACGATCCTTCGCAGTTAAGTTATGTAGTCACCTGGTAAACCAGATTTGTGCAGTATCCAGAGAGCATCTTTATGATTCAATCTTACAGACATGATGGGTATTTTTAGCTCTATTGCACTAAATGATCAAAATTTAACATCATTTTGAGTTTACGGGGGAAAATCTACCCTAATGCTGCAGTCAAAGTTTAGTCATTTCGACGCAAATAATAGATTCTATTGCGCCGTGGCAACGGAAAACCGCTGATCGTTCTGTGAGCAAACTGTGGTCGAAGAAGCTTTTAAAACTGTGTAGGGTAGGGTTCATATCTATGGGAACATTCGTAACAGAAATCAATTTCCGGACCTTTTCACGATATAAGAACGTCCAGAACACAAGCAACCGAATATCTTTATTAAGTTATGGAATTTCAATTGCTAAAAATTTGGTATTTGACTTGCACTGATTTTATGACGAGAAGCAATAAAAAACCCTCCCACCGCCCCGCCATCCCCAGCTTCCTTGACAGTCTGTTGTCACGCAATCTTCATTACTTGAGACTCAAAACAAACCCGAAGTCCTGTCATTAAGATAGGGTTCTAATTTGATTGCCGACCTTAAATATCGAGTGCTGATCATCTGCTGTAGTTTTTGGTAAGAAGCATTAACAAGGTAACGTTCAATTCAGGAGAAACAAAAATAACGTCAAAACTTTCGCTTTTCACTTGAAATAATTGACAGCTGGATTTCTTGTTCTCTTTTTGTTTTCGCCTTCGGTTCTTTACCCTGAACGGAGATTTTCCCTCTGTAGTCAAGCACGCATCTTTTTTAAGGCTTGTCGTGGAATCCTAGTATCTGATTTCCTATTTCTGACTTCTTTTGGGGTACGACAAGTTGACTCAGCGGGGACTAGGAAAGGGTGGGATCCTTAACAAATTTCATGTAAGCAAGTCCTCACCCCGTTACAGGTCTCAGAAGGCAATGGTTTTCCTCAAACTACCTTGCGTTTACCGAAGGGGCCCCATGCTTCTTGTGTTAGTTGCTACATCACTATCAGATGAAAGGACCTGAAGTTCTGCAAGATTAATTTCCAAGTGTTTTCTTTAGGTCAGTTTCCATCACTATCATACAATGACTTCAAGTCTTCAAATTAAGAGAGGAGTTCCAGAAACAAACGACTTGCTTCACCTTAGCAATGTGATATCATCCAGTTGGATGAAATTAGCAGAAGTATTAGGATTTCATGAAGCAGAGCTGGCTCAACTGACTCTAGAAAATTCTGACAGCTTTGAACAGTGCTATCAAATGCTTGTGAGGTGGTTACGCAAGAGAGGAGCGCAGGCTAATTATGAGGTGCTGGCTAGAGCCCTGAGACACCCCTTTGTGAACAAACAAGATCTTGCTTTACAATTTTGTTACAAGACATAAAACTTCACTCTGTAGGTTGTCATCACTAAATTTAAAAAAAAGTACAAAAATAAAAACTTTCAAGATAATAGATGAATAAACAATAAAGTTAAGTTAACCCACCAAGTCCTCTTAGAATACAGCACCATTCTCAACATCTGTATTAAATTGAAGATTCAGGGGATTTCACTTTTGCACTAAAAATGAATTCACACTTGATAACCTAAGTAGTGTATGGAAGTCTTCATTAAAAAAATAACCATGGAAAAAAGACTTAAAAATGATGACCAAACATCAACAAAAGGTATTTGATCTCTTTATTTATTTAAAATTCTCTCTTTTTCAGACTGTTCTAAAGATAATAAATAAAATTGTTTCCAAGTTTACATAAAACCACACATGTACAATTTCCTCTTCTGCTTTCCAATACCTTATTTACAAGTTGTCCAGAGGAAATCTTAATTAACAAAATAGTAGCTCTTTCATGTAGAAATGATGGTAATAAATTAATTTTGAGAAATGGGCTGTGTTCCATGGCTACTATCTTCTTTAGCAACCTTACTCAATAAACTAGACAAGCAAAAAGCTTCTCAGGATTTCTTGGGGGGTGAGGGGAATTCTTACAACCTCACCACAGATCAGTATCCAATTTCCCACAAAGAAATGTCTCTCCTGGCTATTTTGTTTCCATCTATGCAAGAACAAAGTGCAAATGATAAGTTTGACAGAGAGAAAACCTTATGCATATGTCTTGGTTTGCCACTACTTTTCCTCACTCAGACAGATGCTTACATCGAAAGTTCTTTAATCCCAACAATACCCCATGCAGATGTGTTTAAAAACATTTTGTATGGGATGAGATTAAGGATATTATGGTGCATGGTTATTCTTGAATGATACTACACACCACTTGTGAATAAAACTGGTTTGAAGGTAGAGATCTACATGCACTGTTCCAATCTACTTCAGTATAGCTGTGTAACTGCAGAAAATAAATTTGTACACAAGAAAATGCAGTTTGTTACTGAATTTCTCAGCAGCTACTTCAAAGAAATCCATCTGATGCATGTAGTTTGATGTGTGTTTATCTCAGTCTCCGTTGAAAAGACTGGTGTAAGCACCACACTGGTTAGCTACTAGGTGACTCCAATGGTACAAGGTCTGTATGGTGTGACTTTACTCTGTGAAGCAGGTGCTGCCCAACGGGGACAAACTGGCTTTCCCACATTTCTCTCAACATATCTGGAAGATTTGATTCCACAGCATCTAATTCACTTGAATCAAGAGCTATATCCTCATCTGAATAACAATTCAACAAAAATTTACTTCATTGATGATTATTTTACCGTATCCTATGATGATTGCAACAGTACCCAATTTCAGAGAGTGCTTAAAAGTCAGGCTCAATTTTTTTTATCAAAATATCCAAACCTTCAATTCATCTTTTCAAATGAGCAATGTTTCAGGCCCATCCAAGGACTAAGACACTACGTTTATTACCCTCCCTCTAGATGGAATTCCAGTTCATTGCAAGGTTACCCCCCTGCTTTTCAACAGGCTTCCCTGACAATTTGCAGTTGCCCATTTAAACTCCTGGGTGGAGAGAGACACTGTGAAATTAAAGTGTTTTGCCTTAGAACACAACAAAATGACCCAGTCAGATCTTCAACCCAGGCCTCTGAACCCAGAGTCAAGCACAATACCCATTAGGTCAATGTGTCTCCCACACAGTAAAGCCCATACAGTCTTATAAAAATATAAAATTCATGATCCTTACCTAAATATTGTGTAAGAATATCTATTAATTCTAGTGCTTCCTGGTCACCAAATGTTTCTGATGAGCTGGTTATCTTGTCACTTTGGAATGAGGAGAGAAATGGTCATTACAAAAAGCTCAGTTGTGTACAAACAAGGCAAACAAAATTTCAGGGAGTGCTTTGAACTATAAAGAAATACAAATGTTACTGATGGACCTACCTATAGTTCCATAGGATCTGGCATACCATACTTGACAGCTGCCAATCATGTTTACCAAAGTCACGCAACACATCGACCAGTCTAAGAGGTAAAAACAGGTTACTTCAAATTGGAGATTATTAAAAAATATGTAAAAGATACCAATACATGACTGCAACTACACAAGTATAGACTAATTTGAACAACTACTTACTTTTTAATTCCATCTTCCTCTTTCAGCTTTGGTTTGATATTCTCATCAATCATCAGATTGATAAGCACACCACAAGCTGTAAACACTGTTTCCCTCTCGCCAGCATCCAATAGAGCAATCATGATTTCATCAACTAAATAGTAAAAAGTAGCAAAAAAATGATGACAAAGAGATCTGTAAGAACTTTGACAACTACTGTAGACAGAAAGGTGAAAAATTCTCTCTTACACTTATGGTACATAAAATGAGATGTCAACCTTTACCTTTTTGCTCTGCCAATAAAGTTCTCACTTCTTTTGTTCGAGAAAAGTTCCCAAACACACGAGTTGCTTCCACCATAGCATCCATGTTGTCTGGCATTAACAACGAAAGAAGCACTACCACAAAATATGAGAAAAAATTTTAATCAAGACAAGGAAATTATGCATCATACTTAAAGATCAACAACCAGAGACTTGGAACTACATATTTTAAGGCCCTCTCAACAAAAGCACAGACCAAGTAAAAAAAAACCAACAACAACAAAAAAAAAACACATTTAATTGTTTGAATCCAATTTACACAGCACAAATCACTTTGAATCCTTGACTAAAACTGTCACTATTCAAGGCTGTGCTCTAAGGAAAATTAAATGAAGCCCAGTGCTCTGAAACTGTGAAATCCAGGGTGCCCGGCACATGCTTTGTATGAAAAAACTAAAATTCTGAGTCACCCATGAGTAAAAGTAAGGTGCCAGGGTCCAGCGGGTGCTGCTAGACCACAGCCTTGATATTTTCAGAGTCTTTGATTTCCAAAAGTAAATTTAGGGAGTAAGTTTCTAAAGAAACTATGGAACTGTGATGCTGCATTGGGGGGAGGGGGGGGGGTAGGTTACTGACAGAGAAAGTTTCTAAAACAGACATTTTGAGTGTTAACCCATGGTCAAGATGTATAATTTGTTCTAACAAAGGGCCAAGGCTTGAAAAGTCAGCTTTAGAAGCTCTTTACAGTGGTCAATTTATAATTATTATCAACATAACTGATGAAAATTAATTAAATCATCCTTTGATTTCAAAAAGTTAACTCACTCTCCGTAATCTCAACTTGTCTCTGCTGTACAACACTTTCAGCACTATTGTAAAATGACAAATTGTTCAGAGTTGAAACTGTGTTCAGAACAAGTTCTTCACTGACATGTGCATCCTTTACATCTGCAAACAGAAAAGAGGAACAGTCGCGACATCTGCATATAGAAAGAGGAACAGTTGCGAGACTGCCTTGTTATATCTGACTGAGAGCTGGAAGCACTCATTGGACAATGGGGAGTGTGTTGGTGTGTTGTCAACAGATATGAGTAAGGCGTTTGATTGTCTGTTCCCACCACTCTTGCTGGCTAAACTAAGAGCATACAGTTTTGATGATGTCAGCCTCAAACTCATGGCATCATATTGTGAAAATCGCCAAGCAAGAGTGAAGTTAGGGAACACAACAAGCGGATGGAGGAAGGTGGTAAGAGGGTGCCCTCAAGGCTCTTCTCTTGGGCCTTTGATGTGGAATCTTTATCAGAATGATCTGACTTATGTAATGAAGTCGAATATCTCCATGTATGCGGAATGATCACCAGTTTTTCGGAGCAAATAAAGATGTCCAGTTAATCCAAACAAGATTACAGGAGTGCAGTTGCAGCAACAAGTTGGTATAAAGAGAACTGTTTACAGGGAAACTTTACTAAATATGGTAGCATGCTCATTAGCAAGCAAAAAGATGCCAATACCAATATTGACATAGACGGTAATAGAGTTTCCCACTATCAGAACATTAAATTACTAGGTGTAGGCATTGATTCTCAATTGACTTTTAAAGTCCATATAAGTGAGATTTGCAAAAAAGCTAGGCAGAGAGTGGGAATAATGACAAGGTTGTGCAACTTGATACCAAGCACTGCTAAGCTGCAGCTGTATAAGGCTGCAGTCTTGCCCTATTTGACTTACTGCAGTACTGTATGGCACTTTTGTAGGGGAAGTGATGCAAGAAAACTGGAGCATGTAAAGGAGAGGGGTCTTAGTGCAGTTTTCCATGACTGGAACACTAACTATAGGCAGTTGTTAGAATGGGCTTAATTGCCCACCCTAGTGAACCGTAGATTGCAAGATATAGCGACCATCATGTATAAAGTAAAATTTAAGCTAGCACCAAGCTATATACAAGATTTATTTTCAGCAAATCACACAGTGTATAACTTAAGAGTTAAAGAATTTACTATTCCAAGATTTAACTCTATTAATTATGGCAGGCATTCCCTTAGGTATTTAGGACCTGTGCTATGGGCTAAGCTACCTTCCCGTATTAGGACGTTGAATTCACTAGCAGGTTTTAAGAGGGCAGTTAGAGGAATGGATTTGGAAATGTTAATGGACGATGGTGGCCAAACCAAGCAAAACTGTTTGGTTTGCAGTGCATGATTCTTAGTTATATCTTAGTTAGGCTCAGACTATTCCTCCCCCCCCCCCCCCCACATCTTTGCAGTGCATGATTCTTATTTATATCTTATTTAGGCTCAGACTATTCCTCCCCCCCCACGTCTTAAGGTCCCCTAGCCTAATTCTGCTGACCACAAATTTTATGCTATTTATTCGTATATTTTATGCTATTTAATCGTATATTAATACTTAGTTATTTATTATTTTATTTAAATTATCTTGCTGTGTCCTTACTTAGTGGTTCTATTACTGCTATTTTATAATTGACACATGACTAAAGTTCATCATCATCATCAACATCCAAAGAAAAGAAAATATAATCCACCTGAAATACACCTGATGAAAATTGTGCTAGCATGATTGAAGGTAAGAACATTTCTCTGATGGGTGAACTCACCAAGAATCTGGATTAAAAGGTCAACTAATGCTTCATTAGCAGCAATCCCTGCACCAGCTTCAGGATTGATTGATAGGTTAGCAATTACTCTGATAGCCTGAAAGTTGAACATGGATAAATATGATGAATGAAAGAGTAAACACATGGTATTTCAAAGTAAACCTCTACATGAAGAGACCTCTCCTACATGTATGTTGCAACTGAAGTTGCAACATATATTTAAATTCTCTACTTATAGTGTTTCTGTTAATAAGTAAATTACTCTGCAAATTGAAAAAACAAAATAATAATAACACAAAACAAAACCTGGGTATAAATTAGGTATATTTAGTAAATAAGCCTCTTCGGGTGGCTGGTATGTCAGCTGATAACGGTCGCGGCTGAGAGATTGTCCAAATAATGAATATTTGGCCAAGAAGCAAAGCTTTGAGGGTAAATATAAAATTTTGAGGACAATCTCTCAGCCAAGGACATTATTAGCCGACATACCAGCAAGCCAGAATGGGGTTTATTTATTTTATAACCCTCCCATTAATTTTCACATCACAATTAAACTGCGCGTAAACACAGTAAAAAAGCCAGTGGTGATCTGATGGCGAATGCGTGTGATTGATGCAAGCAAGCAAAAAAAAAAAACGAGTTTGGTTTCCTTCCCTGTAAATAGGAGAACGGAAAAGCTGAAACTCTTGTGTTGACTATGTTTCTTTTTCATGGAAAAAATTGGAGGACAAATATCAACGCAGACAGGGGTTATTGCGAGATAACTGTCCTGTGATTTTGTACCACGTGAAGTAAAGTAACCAATAAAATCATGCCAAAATTAATGGGTGGGTTATAAAAGGTATTATTTTTTCCCTTGACTTAAAAATCAAGACATTCCCTAAGATTAGGACATGAAAACATCACAAAAATCGACTGTATACCCACATTTTGCTGTGCAGAAAAATTTCAGTAATTACAAAATTTCAACTGAGAAGCAGAACATACATGTACAGCAAGCTACAAGTCTCAACCAAGATTTATGATATCTTTCTTCAATCACCTACCTATCTGAGATGTGATTCAAAACTTACCTTGATCAGCACTTCTTCATTCTTATTGGGACCTTTGTTTTCTCCATTAAGCCTTTTTTCTTCAACTGCGGGTCCATTTTTCAACACCTGGTTAACATCTGATATCAGTTGGGCACATACACCAAACTATATTGATCCATGACCCAGGCAGGCAGTGTACTGATCACAGAGAAACTCAACAAGGTCCAACAGATGATAAGTCACAAACCGAACCTTTCATTGTATTTCATGGTCAGTGCATGACAAACCATCTTGTAAGTTGGAGCAATTTTTTCAATTGAGTGTCAAAAGTAATTCAAGATTGCTTTGGTTTTACTCACCAGTACCTAAAAGTTTGTTCTTAGATTGGTCTGGAAAAAAAAAACCCACACTATCCTCTCAAACAATCAGAAGAAAAACAAAAAACAATAGCCTTTTCCCTCACTTTAACCCTTCAAACCCAAAGTTGTGACTGACACCTAATTTCTCCTTACAGTATCACCATTGAATAAAAAATTAAGGTTGTGAGAATACAGGAAATGATTGCCAACTAAAGAAGCTCTTGATTGTTAAACAAACTCTCCATGCCAGCATTGTAAGTAGTGTGTAAAGAACAGTATAGAGAATATGCAGACTGATGTTAGGGTGTAAAGAGTAATTAAACAGTTTTCTTAACATGTATTCACTTTGAGTTCCCACTGATTGGTCACTGGGAAAACTTTTAATGGCTTTTGTTTTTCTGACACTCAGTTGAAAACTGGTGTATGAATACAAATTACAGTGAGGTACATTGTCAACAAAAAAATAATAATAATACAAACTCCACACCTCCAGCTCAAGGTTGAAGTACGACTGCATAACAGAGAGTAACACAGCCATAAATGCCTCATCAAAGAAAATGGCCTTTCTGACTTTCTCACTCTTGGATGTCAAGTTACCAAGAATGAAACAGACACGAACCACCAATTCCTGCAAATTTCAAGGCAAAATATTAATACAAACATCATTGTTTGTGCTTTGTATCATTTCCTCTGACCAGCAAACATAATTATGCTGGCTCAAGAGAGAAAAAGAAGTCATTTACTTGTAAGTTCAACTTTTAAAGTGTAAACCCAGTCTATGTAATAGAATAAGCATAAGATCTTTTGCATTTAGAAACATGTTGCCATTTTATTCAACCTACAAAAGTAGCTGGGTTCACACCCTAAAAATGTTTATCTTATAAGCTTCTAACTCCACCCTCCAACTTAATCCAGCTCTCTTAAAACAACTCCACTGAAAACATTACTCTCCTCACAGATAGCATGCAGATATCATGTAAGAAAAAGAAAAAAGAAAAAACCATGTTGTTAAAAGACTAAGGCTTAGTTTTGAAATTGAAGTGATCAGAAATAATCAGAATTACACAGAAATTGTAAAAATTCTTTCAAGAGTGAGAACAACATTTACTCATCATAGTGATACTTGTACTTGTACCTGTTTCTTTTCATAGTCTGAAAGGATCTTACTCAGTGCTGCAAGCCAAGTAATAGAGTCTACTAATTCACTGCAACATTCCGTGTACAGAGTCAGCTTACTAAAGATTAAATCAAAACAAACGAAAAAAAAAAAAAACCAGACTTTAGCCTTAGATACTACTTTCAACTGACATTCACAGATGACAAATCAGATGAGCAGGTTTTCCAGGACCCACATGAACCCTGTTTTGGGCACCTTAAACACAAAGGCGTGCTATAAAAGGAGCCTTGGGTCCCACTGGACCATTTGTTAATCAACCGTGGTGTGATGTAGAACTCTTAGAGTCAAGTCAGCTTGAGCTACAGCTACTCCAAAGCAGTGAACAGCGGGTGCATCCCTTAAAATTGTTTTATGTCTTCATCACAATACAAGAATTTTTGAGATTTGTATTTCCTTTCTCCAATGGAAACTGTCTTTATTTGTGTCAGTAAATTTGAGATCGAAGTAGGTGGTTTGCATGTTACCTCATGCCACCATGCTGGTGGAAGTAAACAATAGATATCTCATTAGCTCCTTTTGTTCCTCTACCAGCATTTGAATTTGACCTGCACACATCAACGGTGAGTGACAAATGAGCCTAGGTCTTCCCAGGGAAGACTTCTTTATATAGCACGCCTTCGTGTTTAAGAAATGTAAAGAGAACAGTATAGAGAACATGCATACTGATGTTGGGTTGAAAAGGGTAAAGGAGAATGTCAATAAATACACAGGTTTGTGAAGTAGTTTGAACAGTATTTTGCAAACAAGTCAACCAGAATTAGAAGTCACCACAATTTATAAAACACTTTTGTAACGATAGTTCATTTGACAATTGCCTTCTTGGTTGCCAAGCCTTTGAACAGGAGTGAGGCTGAGAGTGACCTTGTTATGATACAAACGTTGCTGTTTTTCAAATGTAAATTACTTTGTCATCATGCTGACTAGGTCACCTTTAGCCTCACTCCAAATCAAAGGCTGATAGCAACTAGGTAAACAACTATAAAATGGCCTATTACAACCTCACCTCAAAGCACGGCTTACATTCCACACCACTTCACTGTCAAATGAATAGGGTCCCAAAACTATTGCCAAGTTTCTAACTACACATGTGCTAACAAACAGCTCTCTGGCCCCTGTGACATCAGCTAGGTTTCTCAATGCTCCAGTTATCTGTAAAGAAGCCATATCATTTGGTCAGAGGTACTTTTACCATTAGTTTGTATTGATTGGAGAGTAGGCAGCGAGTGTTTTAGTTTCTCAAATCATGATCTCCCACATGGTATTTATTCAAACTATATTATGAGCAGCAAAAAAAAGAAATTCAAAACTAAAATGGGGATGATCCTGAAAAATACCTGAACCAGCAAACTGGCAAACTGTGAATTCCCTTTCATGGTCATTAACACCTGTCACAAAACAAAAATCACACCACATCAAATTTTGTTTCATTTCATTAATTACAATTACACACAATAATGAGAACTTAATAACAATAATATAATTCTAGAGTCAGATTAGAAGCTTCCACCCAGAACTTAAAAGAAAATTGTCCACTATCTGACTGAAGAAATGCAGAGGGATTTTTATGAAAATCACAAAGACCACCTACATTGTAGCAAACTTACATCTTTACTAATGGTGTCAAGAATTTGTGCCAAACCCTCAATCCCATCCAGAGAGACCAACTCCTTTTGAACTATGGGATTATTGCTTGAGAGGTGTTTAATAGCTCCAGCAGTGTAAACTAATGCATCATGATGACTTCCTATTTCACAGCATTTAACAGTGTCTACCAGACTCTCTGAAAAACAAAAACAAAACAAAAAAACTGAAGCAAACTTTAACCTTTAAGACTGATTACATAAAGAATGACTTGCACAGCTGCCAGTACTTCACCCTTTCCATCCTAACATCAATATGCATATTCTCCATACTGTTCTCTATACATTTTCTATGGTGCCGACAAGGAGAATTTGTGTAACAATCAAAAGCTTTCTCAGTTGGCACTCATTTCCTTTACTCTTGTGACTTTAAAAGTTTGATTCAGGGGTGATACCAGAAGGGGAATTTAGTTGCTAGTCACTCTTTACTCCCGTGACTTTAAAAGTTTGATTCAGGGGTGATACCAGAAGGGGAATTTAGTTGCTAGTCACTCTAGGTACTCAAAGGATTTAATTAATGGACTCTGAGATTTCCTGACAGATCACTAGTTCTCAAAACCCTGGGTGGAAGGAGACATTGAGGAGGTGAGGTACCTTGCCCAAGAACATAACAAAACCACCCTAGCAGAAAGCTTGTGCCCAAACAATTTGGTCCACCATTTATAGCAGCAGTAGGCCAACCACTTTGCCACTAGTTCTCTCACAATTGATTGAAATTCACAATGGAAATAAAATTGCAATGGGCTCCCAAGAACTTCTCTAATCAACAAAAACTAAATGTCCTCATCTTACTTAAAATGTCTTCTTCCAGAAATAACTGATCATTTTTCTCTGTTTTTGCCACCTTGTAAACCACCATGCATACATTGGTTAAATTGTTCCCAGTCACCTTCATCTGCATGAAAGAAGATCAAGAAAAGTTCAAAATATGAAGTCAAGAATGTTGAAATAAAGGTCTTTAAAAAGCTATTTCCGGTATTTTAGGGGAAAATTGTAGGGAAAAAAGGATAAATTTGCACATGCTTCTATAGAAGTTTTTCAGATCAGTTAAGGGGTTCCAACCAAACCACCTGAACCACCCCTGGATCTGCCCCACCCCTGGATCTGCCCAGATATGCTCGTCACACTGCAGAATGAAAAAGTTGATCGACTGATGGGTAGCCCAATAGTCTATCCCAGGTACAGCAACCCACTAAATCCACAAGTATTTCATCAAGTCTCTGTGGGTGTGTGACACTAACTGCTACCCATCAGTGGAGATAACCACTGTGAGAGCAAATTGTCTCACCCATGAACACCATGACCAGGCTGGGGCTTCAAAACAAAAATCCTGATCTGAAGTCCAGCAAGCTAAACATCAAGTAATCATGTCATCCAAGGTGCTGTAAAGATTGTGGCATACAGTGTGTAATTTAACTCTCAAGAACAAATTTTGAAATACTCACTAACTCACTTACCGCAAGAATCAACCTGCCGAGTCTTAACAGCAACCTTGGATCACTGAGATCCAAGAACTTAAAAACTGTCCGTAAAATTTCTCCTCTTCTTCTTGCAGAAAAACTGCCACCAGCTTTTCCAATTAAGCCTTTCTTTTCTAAGGCATTCCATAATTTCAAACAGTCTTGACAAAGTTCTTTCACATTTTTCTCTGCAAACCTTTCCTCCATTTGCATGAGTAGTGGCTTCACATTCTCTTCATAATAAGAAACAAGTTCATCTTTTGGTTTATCATCATCTGCTTGAGATTTTTTTCTCCTTTTATCACCACTACCACTCCTCTCAGCTGATTTTTTCCTTCGGTCTGAAGATGAACAACTCTGAGCATCAGCTCGTTCATTTCCAACCCCAGCAGGATCACCTCGCTCAAGAGGACCACTTTTCACACGGGTGACAGGATCTACAACAGGAGAACTGCGTTCTTTCGGTCCACTTCTAACTCTCCTAGAGCCAACCAAATCTTTTGACACTGTTGGTGGGATAGGTAATATTTCTGATGACGTACGCCTCAAAGGCTCACCCATAATAGGTGGAGTCCCAGAAAAAGAGCCTCTTTTTGGAGGTGATGGGGAAAGTTCTGTTCTCGCATCTTTGCCTTGTCCTAGTGCAGCTTTATGAAGCTTCTGGCTGAGCTTTTCAGCATTCAAGTCTTCACCAGGGCCTGATAAAGATGATCTTAGGGGTCTCCTTGATTTACCTATGGGCTAAAAGAAATGTTTTTTTTTTCACAATACAGCTTACGTAATCAAACCTTTACTGATTATGCTGATAAATTGTCCTATATTCTATTGTGCAATGGAAGAAATGAAAATTATACAAAATTTATGGGTATGGTGGACTTACCACACCAGAGGGTGGGGAGGGAACTGGCGCCCCAGGAAGCCGCAGAGCATCATCAATAGGAGTTAATCTTCTCCCTGACGGAGGACGGGAGGATTCTCCTTCAGACTGGTAGCTACCTAAGCTGTAAGAGAGTCGTTTGCAGTGGCATAATATGCTTTTATTTCTCAACATTAATAACCTGAAAGATTGAAGCTTCAACATTCCATTTGTTGGTTTTGTACTATGCTAATTCCAACTGCTTTCTTTAGAATATTAACATTATGACTGCACATTGAAAAATGGCTGCTTTTCCTCTCTAGCTTTCCTTTCTCAGGAGGTAGGGCATTGTTTCTTGATCACGCATTCACTAACTTAAAGATCAAAAGTAAAAAGAAAAAATGTTATATTAAACATAACATTTTTTTTTTACTTTTCAGCTAACCAGTAATGTCCTTGAAGAGCATACAGTCATGTAAATAGAGTGTAGAATAAACACAATAATCCAAAATGTGAACTAAGCAACTCTTATGAATATAATTATGTTGTCTATTAAATCACTAAGCATAAACCAGGTGTTAACACTCTAAAATGAACTTCTTGCCCCCTTAAATCTACTTACTCCTTAGTTTCAAAATCAACACTCCTTGTCCCATTATTTTAACCATGAAATTTGGTGTTAAATCAGGCAGTATCCTCTAGCTGGGAGATGACAAAAACGCAGAGTCCTACTCCATGGAGTACCCTATGGAGTACCTGGATGGAGTACCCCTAAAAATCATGTATTTGTCAAATAAAGTACTTTATTAACATGGTGAATCATTTAGATGTACATATCCTGATATATTTTGAGCTTGTCAGCTCTCCGATTGTCGCAGCTCGATGTAGTACATGAATTGACCGCCATCTTGAAATTAACATTAAACTGCTGACCTCTTCAAACGGAAAGCTTTAATGTAGCTAGCATCCATGAACGTTATCGTTAATAGACCGACTACCATATCTATTTTCATATGATCTTCAAGAGGCCAAAAGGACAGACAACCTTCATTCTGCAACAGGTTTTATGTCTTCCAAAATTTCTGTTTATGTGTCGTGTCTGTAAGAAGTGTGGCGCTCCATCTAATAACACATGGCTTCATGGGTTTCTTAATTGTGCGAAACGATGAGGATACAAGCTTACATTTGGAGGTTGAGACTTAAAAAGGTAATCCATATCTTTAAACTGAGCTTCTCCTCACCTATCTATTTGTAACGCAATAAAATTGAGGTATATAAACAAACCAAAAAAAAACAGTGACAGGTTGGTAAATAAATCCGACTGGGGTTGTTGATCTGGGAAATGCAATAAGCTTAAATAATTTACCTTGTGCAGAAATCGAAACAGTGGATTTTGTTCATCACATGGAGTTGTTTGTCTTCTCGTCAAAGGACTCATTACACAGCGGTAAAACCAAAATGGAGGAACCAATAAGACTGAGAGCCCTAGTCAACTGTATCCCAAAAAACTGGATTGTATCTAACTGTGACATTTGGAGAGCTAGTAAGCTTAATATATTTTAGGACATGTAGATCTAAACTATTCACCATGTTCATAAAATATTTTATTTGACCAATACATGACATTTAGGGGTACTCCATTAAGGTAATCCATAGGGTACTCCATGGAGTAGGGCTCTGCATTTTGTCATCTCCCCCTCTAGCTTGATATTTTCATTCCTCTTAGAACCTTTTTGTTTGACAATGTATTGATATGGTAAAGAAAAATTAATTTTTGATCCCTCCTGAGGTTTAATCCTGGTCTAAGTTATTCAAAGGTTAGATAAAACTTAATCCAAATAATAAATAAGTATCTGGTGGGCAGAGGAGTTTCTTTTAACACTTGGCCAATGAACAATGACTTTATGCAGCAGGTAACCATGTCCACCATCAAACAACTGGGAGCCAAAACTAAACCAAGATATGATAATAAACCTAGTTCTGCTCAGATTTCAAAGCATTGCATTGTTTACTTTTACATGCTGAGTTACCCCGTGGTGCTTATGTCTCAACAAATTTCAAAACAGTTTCACACTCTTTTGATCACGTCTTTTGTAGATGTCAACAAGGTAAAATAGTATTTTTGCAACCTCCTAAGCCAGACAAATTAATTTCCGTCTAAGACGTAAACAACTGTCTGCAAAGTGTAGCCACTTGTGAAGTTTGCTCACAAGAATCGAGAACAATTTGTAATTGTACGTTTGTACACAATCCTAACAACTACAGAATTCAAATTTTACGGTCATATATCAGGCATTAACATCTAAAGACCTTATTAATGCATACCCTGACTTTTCTATTTACTGTATTTACAATAAACACAGAGATAATCGGCAAGAACAACAATCTACATTTGCAAACATTTTTGTCCCAAAAATAAACATTCATAGGCTGGTTGGTGATGGAGGGCTGTCAGAATGAAGCACGGTTACCTGAAAGCAGACGGTGGCCTTCCTTCGTTAGGCTTCGGGGCACTTCCTCTGAATAAGGTTCTGCTGGATTCCACTGGTGTAAAGGGCCTTTTCGTATCCAAAGAACGAATGGAAGACCTAGCCTCAGAGATAATCTTTGCACTAGTTTGACCGTCGGTCGCATAGAACGGCCGGCTAGAGGTTTTCTCGCCTCTCCGCGATTTCTGCGCTGGTGGTGGATCCATCAATGCTTTGGAAAGTTTAGCTACATCCTTGTATCCATGAACGGTAGACACAATATCATGAACATCGCTAAACAATATTTTGCGGTTTCGATTTAGTTAATTTTTTTCTCCGTTCCTAAGACGCCTCGATGGCCGAAACTCAGTAGACTCGTTTTTGTGCGTGAGCCTCGTTCCTGCGTCCCTTTACGACTCGAACTTTTTGAGCCAGCGGTCGTAATTTAAATTACAAAATGGCGGGAGCATACGGATCGTTTCGGCAGCTCGAAGACAAACCATGTTCTGCGGAAATTTTCCATCAAAAATGGTCACCAAAGATGGATTTGCTTGCTCTTGTAACAGTCGAGGGAGAGGTTTGGTTGCAGAGGTTGTCATGGAAGCGGGTGTGGCTGATTTCCTCCGCTGAAGGTAGAGCTGTATCTGTGGCTTGGAGACCGGACGGAAAAATCTTAGCTGTTGCTTTCATTGATGGTAAAATCAAGTTATTTGACATCGAAAACGCTGAATGTGTTCACGTAACCGAGATAGAATCGACGCCTATGTCCTTGGATTGGATAGAAGAAGGAAAAGAGAAGGATTTAAATGACATATCAGCAGACAAAAATCTGCCGTTTTTCGTGGAAAAGTCGGAACTTTATCTGCCTTCGCTTTCTCATCTACCAAAATCCACAGGAGCACTGTTTTACAAAGAAGTCTCCCAAGAGGACTCAGATGATCATAAAAAGATGAAGTGTCTTCCCGAAGAGTTGAGTGTTTTAGCCATTGGTGATGATAAAGGGAAAATTCATTTGTTTCTCTATGGAATTTTTCTCTGTGCTTCTCTTAATACAGTTGATGTCTTACCAAAGCACTCCGATTGCGAAGTCATCAGTGTCAGTGTGTCATGTGACTTAAAGGTGCTCTCAGCTGTTGTCAAGACATCTGTTCCAGGGTCTGATAAAAAGGTGGCAATGCTGGTATTGTATGACTCCGAGTTACTGTCATCAAGGTGTCTTGAACTTGCAGTAGTTGCTAAGAAAATAGGTGAGGTCACCAGCTTGATGGATTACTTCGATAACACCTTGCAGGCCATGTCAGATGCTTGGGAAGACATACTTCTGGAGATGGACACCAAGTTGACAAAGTTTGCCGCTGAACGATTGACAGCTGGATCAAGTGTCAGTGATGAATTTCTCACCTTACTCACTCGTGGTGTGACAAGTCCTGAATTGCAGTCTTTCCTCATCCATGATCTAACAGAAAAAGGTCTCAAGAAGCTTGGTCACAGCATTGAAAATTCTTATTCTAGTATTCAAAATTTAGCATTGAAGCACTTGCAAAGTGTGACACAATCCCTGCTGTTTCATGTCACAGAGATTCATGGAATGTCAAGGTGGTTTGAGCAGTTTGGTGAATTGGGTCTTTCTGAATTTGACATCCAAGCTGCTGTATCAAGTCTTGGCTCTATTATGTTGAAAACCCAAGAGCTTGTCTTAGTAATTGAAACCAGCCTCAAAAGCTTCAAAGCATTCTTTCAGTGGCTTTACTATGTCATCCTGAGTTTGTCTGATGCAGAAATTCCAGACTTTGTGAAACAAAGAAGTCAGCAAGAAATTATGCTTGTATCGAGCTTCATTCAAGATCAACTTGTGGTTAACAGTCAAGGAAAGTTTACCCTGGAGAGAGTTGGCCAGTACTTTGATCCAAAGCCACTTACAGTGAAACCTCCATTTGGAAACAATGATTGGGCAAAGTTTGTGGAGAATCATCCAGCACTGAAATCAAGTCCATTGCTAATACCTGATGAGTTAACAGAGTCACTGGTAATTCTTTCTGGGAAGCTCCATGGACACCTTAAGAAGGTTTTTACTGAACCAATAAGTGTCATTAGCAAAGCAATTTCTTGTTGGAACTGCTCTCCACTCTATGAGATAAACAAAAGTGAGCAGTCACCCTTTTGTTTAGCACAGACAGGAGGTCCTTTGCATCCACTTGTAGTCTTTCCAGATGAAAATAAACTGTGTATCATTTCTATCAAGGGAAGTGAGCACAGGCTGTTTTTTGCAAGGATTTGTGTTGATCAGTTACCATGTGACACTAACGCAGTGAAATACTCATTCTCACATGTCATGTTCTATGACTCTGAATATTTAACAGTTTTGCTTCAGCAACAGAAACCTGATGATATTAGTGACAATGATGGCAATGAAACTGAGGGGATCTCAATTTTAGCTCAAGTTCCTTATCAATGCCTCAAGGATGAAGACTTCCTAGACATTTCTCAAGAAAAGCAGACATACATCAATCAGCTATCTCAACCTCCAGGATTTGCTGTAGGGTCAAGAATTACTCACTATCGAAAACTGATTGGCATGAAGGCTGGGTCTTTGGCTGTTAGTGGAACACGTAAGGTCTCGTGTGTGTTGTCAGCTTCACAGAGAAATGTGCGATTGTTTGATATGGATGCTGAAGATGACGAAGTAGAAGATGATGAACCTGAAAATGAAGAATTAGACAACTCCTCTGAAGAAAAGCATTAAGCACAGGGCTTGACAATAACGGTAGCCCACTAGCCACAGACTAGTAGAAAATCAGTTTTGGCTAGTAGTTTTCGATTTCTACTAGTCAGTTTTGCTAGTAAACAAACTGAAATTGTTGTAACATCTGAGAAGTCAATAGCTACTTGGCTAGTTAGTTGAATAGTTGGTGTCGAGCCTTGAAGCAACAGCAAGCCTTAAGAGAAGCTTAACATCATGTTTCTTTAGCTTTGAAAATTACATAATGAATGGTAATCTTGTCTGGTTGCCACAGCCTCTCATCATTTGTGCCAAATGATCCAGAACAAAATCTGTGGAACCATTACCATTCAACTGTCTAGTTTATATTTTCTGATGAACATATGTGGCACATTTACATAGCTGTACAGACACCTTTATATTGTATGTAAGTGAATATTTGTGCATTGCTGAAATAGTTTACTTACTTAATTTATGCCCTCTAACTTTTTTAATCATTCTGAATTAGCATCTTACATACTGTGATGTTCACAAGGCCAGCTGATGATGGGGTGGAATCAAAAGTCAAATGAGGCCAAAACTTTAAGGAGAATATTTGAAGCTAGGCCAGACTTAACAAATATGTAGAGGTTGGAATTTCCCCCATATATATTTCTTTTTCAAAAGATACACCTAGTTCTTAAGAATACAATTTGGATGCTCTAGTGCCGCATTTGTAATAGTGACCTGGAATAGTCTTGTTAGGGCTTGTACTGATGTGAAGATAAACTTTGAAAATAAAATGGAGCCACCTAATGGTAAGACAGTTCTATTGTTCCATCTGAGTTAGACTGTGAGATAAGCTTATTTTAAATTCAGAGGCAGGCAGCTGCCACTTTTTATTTTTGGGAGGAACTTAAAAAGTTACGTTTCAATCTTGCCACAAGTTTTTGACCCCTTATACATCAATTCTTTTGATCAGCCTTAGCTGTGCATGAGCAATACAGAAGATTCATTGAGCCCCTCAATGCTCCCTATTCTATCAAGGCTACAGCACCCAGCTCTCTCTTGTTCCATAAGCAATTTCATGGTAGAAACAACTCTGCTAGCCTTGCAGGCAACAAACCAGCAGTTAGCTTTGTCATCTTGGGAGTGAAGCTAGGGTGGTGCAAAGGATCTGAATTAGATGGACCTTACCAAGTGAATGATAACCAAGCCTTCTCGCTGCCCAAGGTGATCAGTAGGTAATTTCTCTTTACAAAATTCAAAACCCAATTCTTGTCGAGCAAAGGAGTGATGAGGCAAAATTGATTATGAGTAAGGAAGAATTGTCTGATTAAGAAACACATTCTCCGAGCTAAAATTATGAGACTTCTTAAGTGGTCAGTAGAAAGAATTTATTTTGTTGTCGTGGGGATAGAGTCAACTCTGAGGGTCTAAACAAGAAGGTGAGAGACTTTCAGAGCATAGTCATAATAAAAAGTCAATTTTAGTTTTGGTGATATTAGTTACATTAAAACAATCCAGAAAAAGCCTTTACGTTATTGGCGGGTCCAGGGGTGAGCGGAACGGAATCTGACCCAACCCTGTTCCTAGCATCATTTCTCCCTCGAGGGAGGGAGAAAGAGGACCATAAGAACGAGGTTGAGTTTGGACTAGAGTCCAGGTTCCCGTAGGTTTGGAACTAGATTGGGTCACTTACTCTAAAGCTTTTACGAGAAGGGAGAAAGCAATGGCTACGAAAGGCAATCTTTCCGCTGTGCTTCGTAAAGTCGACGATCTTAGCTTGGTAAGAAAGCATACTTTCGTAATTCCTGTTGTATATTAAATCTGAGATTTCAAAACAAATTATTCGTTTTCCTTTTGCAGGAAGAACGCCCTATCCCGCAACCTGGCCAGGGCGGTAGGTATCTAAAACTTTTCTCTTTGTCTCCACGATTTTTCCTTTTTCAAGGTAATTTCTTACGGGACGCAACGTACAAGTAGCTCGATATTGATTTTTTTTTCGTGAATTTCCTCAAATCGCTCCCTTGAATTGCACCATTATTGGAATATAAAGCGAGAGAATTTGCAGTAAACAATCAATACGAGACATCAGTCAGGTGACTCAGTGAGTCACTCGAAAACAAGTCAAACTTTTCAACGACAAAGCAAAGTTAGAGTAGTTCAGAATTTTCTCTTAAATTGGTTTCCAGGTTTTCAAAGATAATTTTAAAAGAAGTTGTACACTTTTTTTTTTTTTTTTTTTTTTTTTGCAAATAACTAGTCTGAATTTTGATATTTGACTTGAATTTTCAAAATACTTTTTTTGACAAACTATAGAGGTGCAAATTCAGATGCAGGCTGTTGGGATCTGTGGTTCAGATGTACATTACTGGAAGAAGGGAAGAATTGGAGACTTCATCCTGATGGCACCCATGGTTCTTGGACATGAGTCAAGTGGAGTGGTATCTGCGGTTGGTGATGGGGTGACACACCTTAAAGTTGGTAAGTGTGATGAATTCTCCAAGGGGTAGGATTGCAGAAAAATTCTGTGCTAATTTGATTCTTATTGCAGTGGAACAGATTCAGTCTGGGTAATCAAGCATTGGTTCCATTTGCTTATGTTTTTACCAGAGTGTCTTATTAGCAATTTTAGATACATGATATGTCAGCACCTTTACAAAGTTATTTAACCCTTTTACACCCAATATCTCAATAGTAATTCTCCTAACTGTCTGTCATACAATTCTTATGATATTAGTTTGGAGAATTTTATATTGGATCAACTAGTAACCCCCTAATTGATATTTTTATATATTCTCGTTACTTGTTTGCTAGATATTGGGTTGATATTGTAAGGAGAAATTCTGTCTTGCTCACTTGTGGGAGTTTAAGGGTTAATTATGTTGCTCTGTTGTGTTAGGTGATAGAGTGGCTATTGAACCCGGTGCTGGTTGTCGTCAGTGCTCATTCTGTAAAGAAGGTCGGTACAATTTATGTCCAGACATGAAATTCGCTGCAACTCCTCCAATTGACGGCTCACTCTGCAGATACTACTGTCATGCTGCGGACTTTTGTTTCAAGTAAATAAATATTAATGCAGATATGCTGAAAATGTAAAAAGAAAATGTTTGCATTCAAAACTGACTTGCATAGCAGCTACATCTTTGTACCAGTAGTAAGTGGCGGGCAACAAAGCGTGTTATGAATGGGATGTTGACACACTGAAGTTTACACCTAGTATATTGTCAAAATTTTACTGACAGTTCAGTACTACTTTTTTTATACTTCAGTGAGAGAGAGACCCTGAAAGTGATGTATGCTGCAAAAAATCACAACATCATGTGCTAACATTATTTAGTCTTGGTGTTCTCATTAGGTGGCCACTCTATAAACTATCATGGTTAACTGTATATCTCCTGCACAAGGGGCCAGAATAGGGACCAAGAAATAATTGTTTTTCATTTAATTTTAGAAACCAGTTAGCTCAGATAACTAAGAAAGGAGAAGGCTTAACTTTTCAGATTTTGGTTCATTTTGTTTGCTTGTTTGTCTCACAGGGTATAATCTTCACTTAACCTTATCACTCTTACAATCTAGAAATCATTTCCATAAACTTTTCACAAACATTTATTACAATTCTTGATCAGAGAATGCTTAAAAATTGATAAAATATCAACATCATATATCTGATATCAACCCATGCTCATCATAATCAGGACGAAGAAGAAGAAGAAGAAGATATCATCAGGGCTGAAAATAAGAATAAAAATGCAGTTTCATAAAACTTTGATCACTATCATTAATAAATCAGTGATGTAACTGTCTAACAGTTGTAAAATTCGTCCTTTCAGACTTCCAGATCATGTGTCGTTCGAGGAAGGAGCTCTTCTTGAGCCACTGTCTGTGGCTGTGCATGCATGTCGCAGAGCAGGTATCTCCATTGGAAGCAATGTACTTGTTTGTGGCGCAGGTGAGAATATGCTGGTATTAGTTTTAGTGTGTTTTAAGACAAGTGAAAAATTCAAAAATGGTTTCTTCTTGTCATAGAAATGAACAGTTCTTCATTTAAAGTACTGGCTGTTGAATATCAGATGAAAAATACAGCGCAGCACAGTCAACATTTGAAATTAAGTTGGGTCACATTTGTCCCCAGCATTTTCCCTTTTTGAAGTTGACAGTAGTGTATCTATATAATGAGTAAACATTTAGTAAAACTAGAAACTAGTGGAAAAAGATTTAATCTGTTGTCAGTAATTTCATTATTATTATCATTACAGGTCCCATTGGTTTAGTCAATCTCGTGACTGCTAAAGCATGTGGCGCAAGCAAAGTGGCTATTACAGGTGCACACTGTTCTTAACCTTTAAACTCCCAAAAGAAGTTAACATGTAACTTCTCCCGTTATCAAGCACATAGGTAATGAGAATACTCAAAGTTATCAGGTAAAAAGTTGATATCTTGATCCAGCTCTTAGGGGTTTAGCTAAGATATTACATCTCCAGCTGAACTTTCAAGTAAGGCAGCTCAAAGGTGGTGAACAATTGTAAGTGGTTAACCTCAGTAGTGCACGTTGTACTTTACCATGTGATTGCCGGCCAAAAATGGAGCCGGCAATCATCCAACAAATTTCGCCGTCAGCCAGTGCTTAGCAACAACCCTGAGCACTTAGCAACAACCCTGAGCACTTAGCAACAACCCCGAGCACTTAGCAACAACCCTGAGCACTGAGGAAATATGTAGCAGCTAGAGGGGAGAATTAAAGAACAGATCTTGAGAGTTAATGGGTTGGATATTTACAATCCTCTTTAAAGGAGAAGTGCACTTCAGAAAGTATACAACTTTTATCACCACCTTTAAGAAATATTGAAATTATCACACTGGCCAAAAATTGCAAGATTTGATAGAGTAACTAGACACAAAATGGTCAAACTTAAGGATGATTTTCCCTGAGGGAACAAGGTTTAATCTGTTTTCACAGATTTGCACTGTTCTCAGGTTCTGGTAAATAAGACCTTTTGAATATGAGCTGATTATTAAAGATTGCCTTTTTTCGCATTCAGATATTGATGAGGGTCGACTAAACAAAGCCAAAGAACTTGGTGCTGACTACATCTTCAAAATAGACCCCACCAAAGACAGCCGCGACATAGCCAAGGAAATTGAAAACAGCCTGGGTGCTGCTGATCAAACCATCGAGTGCACTGGAGCCGAGTCAAGCTTCCATACGGCAATTTATGTATGTATTATGGGATGATACAATGTTGATTTCTGAGCAACTGCGCACCCACCCATCCCCTAACCCAACAACTGCACACCCACCCATCCCCTAACCCAATAACAATCAACTGCACACCCACCCATCCCCTAACCCAACAACAATCAACTGCACACCCACCCATCCCCTAACCCAATAACAATCAACTGCGCACCCACCCATCCCCTAACCCAGTAAAAATCTACTGATTACAAGTGAGATTTTATGTTGGCTTAGAGGAGGCCTAGGGGTGGATGCACATACTTGCATTTATCTGTTTTATGCAATCCTCTGAACTGGCATAGTAATTAATTCACATTTCCCTAAAAGCCACCCTATGCCTTATGATGGATAAGTTATGGATGAAAGAATTTTTACCTAAGGTGTAGGGTGAGCTGAAAAAGGAATTGGCCGGCACCGCTGAAGGGGAAGTGGTGAGGTCAGTAGACTTGCAAGAAGAGAGAGATTTGCATGCAACAGCATAAGAAAAGTCCTGAGAATTTCCCAATGGACAATAGCATTTCTGCCATGAGAGTGCAGAGTTATCTGATTTACTAATTTGACATGTGGTGGCTTTTACACAAGTGAGAATAGTTAGTTACAGAAACTACAGTGAAGCTGCATACATCTTTATGTGCTTAATTTATATCATACACTACACAAACCGTCAAAAGCAAACAAGTGGATACCAAACAAAGTGAAACAAAGCAAAACAAAATAAAGCAGTAAAAGACAATTGTGACTGAAACACACTGCCACTAAACTGGACTCAAACAGACCCAGAACTAAGCCTAGTTTTGTAAAAATGGTTGTGCCTGGACTCACAAAAAATAATGAACCAAGCGAAAAATCTACAAAATGCAAAATGAAACCTAATATTTGAAACAAAAGAAGCACATAATACATAAAAGCTATAAGAATGCAAAGACTCAAAGGAAAAGCAATTATGTTATCCTGGTGCCTTCATACAGGTTAGGTGGTTTTAGGACTGGAAAAGTTGAACTGTTTGTAACAGTACCAGTATTTATTACACGACTCGGGCAGTCAGAGGGCCTATAACTAAAATCAACCAATCAAAATGCTCTATTGCCAGTCAATATTCTCTAAGTATTGGGCCGGGCACTGTCCCGAATGGTCCCGAATGATACCACACTTGTGTTCCTTTGAACTTCAGTCGTAAAATAAATCTCTTATTAACCAAGCTTGCTCGGGACCGTACTGGAAGAATATCGGCCCTCAGGCCAATATTCTCCCAGTACAGCCCTCGCGCTAGGTTAATAAGGTATATT
Source organism: Stylophora pistillata (assembly GCF_964205215.1). NCBI lineage: Eukaryota > Metazoa > Cnidaria > Anthozoa > Scleractinia > Pocilloporidae > Stylophora > Stylophora pistillata. The sequence goes on from NC_142526.1 coordinate 31,941,888, forward strand.
TATACTCTGTATCCTTAGCCTAGTAATCCTCCTTGTTTCTTTCAATGCTTTTGGTCATACCCATGCTCCTGTCTCCACCTAACCTTATGCAGCTACCTACATGTCCATCTGTGAGTTCATCTTCATGTCTAATTCTATGCCCACCTTATGCATGCCATCATGCCTACTGGGATAACATAGAGTTAGCACTCTGTGTCCCTTAACCTTGTCCTCATTTCTACTGACAATATCACCCTTGAATCATGCAATAAGGTTACAAGAATAAAGGAAATGATCATCAACTAATGAAGTTCTTGATTATTTTACCAAAATTCTCTCTGTCAGCACCTTAGGAATTGTATAGAGAACAGTATGGAGAATATGTATACTGATGTTATGGTGGGAAGGAAATTTTGATTTTCAATTTTCAGGCTACAAAGTCAGGGGGAACACTTGTAGTAGTTGGAATGGGAAAGCCAGTCGTGCAATTTCCTATTGTTGATGCATTGGTTAGAGAAGTGGATATAAGGGGAATATTCAGATACACTAACTGGTATGTTCAAAAAAGATTTCGATGATATATTACATTAGATCATCTTTGATCACTTTGTTCCTCTTTGTTCCTCTCACTTTCTCTTCCCTCATCCTGCCTTCTCTCATCTCTTCTATCTCAAACTGAACCTTCATGCCCTGTCTTCACCCTACCCCACCCCACCCTTCCTCGGATCACTTCCTGTCTTCCCTTCCTACACACCCTTTCTTCTGTTTTTCTCCACTCATTTACCCTTTTTGAATTTTCTCCCATCCTTTCTAATTACATGTATCTCTTATTCTTCTCTTCACAGCTTGCCTTTTCTCTTTTTTTCTTATAATAAATACATCCCATATAATTTGGTTATTGATGCCACATTTAAATTCACTCAGCTTCTGCTCTTTTCTCAACAGACATAATTGCATTTTATTTCATTTTTTCCCTTAACAGTTATCCTGCTGCCCTTGCATTAGTTGCCTCTGGAAAAGTAGATGTCAAACCACTCATAACACATCACTTTAAACTGGAGCAATCACTTGATGCTTTTGAGACTTCAAGAACTGGTGCTGGAGGAGCAATAAAAGTTATGATTCACTGCAATGAGGAATATCAGAATTAAAGTACAAACATAATATATGCTGAACTGTTGTCTCGAATATACCTTAAGGTTGTTTTCTTGATCTGACACCAAATTCTTGCAACTAATCTGCAAGGAGATGTATAGCAGCTAGAGGGGAGAATTGACAATCAGATCTGGGAGTCGTAGGAAGGAACACGTTAATGGAAAACTCATGCAGCAAGGACAATAGTGGGTTTAAAAAAAATGCATCCAGGGGCATAGCCATCTTTTTGACTTGTTGTAGGCTGGCTGCCTAAGAAAGTTTAATTTTTGTTTTAATATTTGCAAGAATCATATTATAAATTAAGTGGTCAGAAAAAATTTCAGGCCCAGGCCTACCTGCCTTTAGGCTAGCTTCATCGCTGACATCTTTACACCTAACATATCATTGGTGCAAGTGGTGGCTAAAAGATGAATATAGTTTTCATTTCAAGAAAGTATTACTGACATGATTGACAGTGTTAGGGATTCCATTTTTAGTCACATCTATAGTAGCTGAGGTGTTAAAAGGAGGAAGGTTGAATCAGGGGTCTGAGCTCTTGGTGATCCTAGTCTTTAAAGGCCAAGTAAGCTTACAAAAGGGTGAATTGAAATTAGTAGACTAAAAAGCTAGCACTGATAAAATTCCATATCATATCACCTAGTGCAACATATGAAAAAAAGGAGAGATATGGCAATTAAATAATATCAGCAAGAGAAAATAAAAACCCATCTGTATTTTTGTTTTGTTTTGTTATTTTTTTGTACAATGTAATAATGATTAACTTAAATACAATTTTCACAGCAAAAGCTATTTTTATTGAGCCTACTTAAGTCTTGCTATACTGGACATTCTACTTTTGGTTGACTCTGGCTGTTATGATTTAAAAGATAAAAGGTAGAGTCAGCTGAAGAGCCTACTGACCCATTTGACCAGAGCTTTTTGGAGTTTCCATGGCAGAAGTAACTTAGATTATGGTAATGCTATTTTTTTTCACTGCTAGTTTTGCTATTCTATTTTGTCAATGCTAGTCCATTGCAGGTTTTCCTAGCATATCTATTATATTTCCTTGACAGTTGTTTTGCACCTTTTGATTTGAGGGAGGGGAGGGGGGGGGGGCTTTTCTTTATTTGGTCTAAATGTGAGTGTGCTTGATGCTCAAAAGTGTTCAGTTTCAGGGTACTTATAACCATCTCTGTCTTAAACAGGCTGTTTCACCTGATTAGCAGCCATGAAGAGGATGTGAACTGGGGCAACTCACTCACTAACTCATGTTCTCTAACCCTTAATAGATAAACATGTAACTTCCCCCTATAATATGCATACACGATCCAGTAAACATGTAATGAGGAGTTTTTACCTTGATTGAGCACCAAATTCTCAAAACCAATTTAAAAGGAAATATGTAGCATCTGGTCCCTCGTCCCTCATTTCATCATATAAATTATCTTTGTGCCACGTGACGTACGGACCTTCAGTATTTACATTAGCCTCGGTTTGATGAATACCGAGTCATGAACGCTGAAGTCCCGGGCACTACAAAGAATCAAAATGGCGGCCGCATTTGGTGTTTGGGAGGTAAAGTTTCCTTCTTCTCGTGCCGTTTATGATGAAGAAGACGACGAAGAAGAGGAGCTTTCTACTTTGGAAAATGAGTCGGAGAGTGCAGAATTTCATTGGAGACCGTGGAATGTCGATCAAAAGCCTCTCCCGTCTCACTGCTCCTTGCTCGTTCTCGCGATCGGAGAAGTTGCGGCAACATTTGTAGAAGCTCACTATTTGTCAGCGGGGAGTGAAATCGTCGCCTACATTTCATCAAAAAAGAGTGACGAGATTGATTTTAAAAAATTTTGTTCTCCGTTAAAATCAGGCGAGACGAGCTGCCTGTATCGTTTGACAACGCAACACGATGATGACTCAGCAGTTCTTTGTCAATGCCCAACACCTGTGCCACAGGAAAAAGCATTCCATTGGACAGAAAAGGTAGAAATTTATACAATTAAAAAGATACAGCGAAACTTAATCCTAAAATATGCAAAAATATATAATATTGAAGACAGTTAATGTCGCATGCAAAAGGTAACCCTACCACCTCCCCACAAAAAGAAAGGATAGAAGGGAAAATAGAAACTTTGTCGGCATTCTATAAGGTGGAGGCTCTTAACCCATCCCCCCCCCATCATTAATGTTTGTTTTTTCCACACTTCTCAGGATATTTCTCATAGCACTGATGAGGAGAATTTTTCTTGGTAGCATTCAATATGTAATGATTGCCTCATCTGGTGATCACCAACCAAAAATGCAGCCAGTGATTGCCACATTTTCATGAGCCAATATCGCTAGCAGTGGATGCATAGTGGCAACCCTGGTATGTGTGTGTGGCTACATCTGCTTTAAGATCTTTTGCCTAGTCCACTTCTATTTCCACCCAACCTTATGCAGTTACATACATGTCCATCTATGAGTTCATCTTCATTTCCAATTTTATGTCAACCTCAGCCATGCCATCCTACCAATGTGTCCCTTAACCGTTTGACCCAAAAGAGTGACTACCATCTAATTTCTCCTTACAATATCACCCCTGAATCACACATTAAGGTCATAAGAATAAGGGAAATGATCACCAACCAGTGGAGCTCTCTCTGTAGCTTAGTGGTAAAGGATCGGAGCAAGAATCCAAAGGTCTGAGTTTGTGTCCACTTTAGAGGCTTAGCCTATTTGTGTGTGTCTCGCTCTCATCTTTCTTTGCGATTTTTCAGTTGCTTGAAAATCTAAAGCCATCCAAAGTTGTCATTCTCTCATCTGCACCAGCCTGTGACTATCACACAAACACACCTGAAAATTTGAAGTCTGACTTTGTAAAAGTATTAAAGACAGATTCCTGGCTGGAAAAGTTCTCACAGAAAGATTGCTCTTTCTTGGAGACTCCCAATATCATCAGTGGAGTTGCAGCTTCAGGTAAGAAATAACTGTGAGACTGTAATTGCCACCATTTTGATCACCATGCCTAGAATAAAAAACAATTTGGTAACAAAACTTGTCACGAAAGTCACAAATATGGTGATGTGTGACTGCTGGACTTGTAGCAAACTGTTGTATTTTTATTACCCAATGAGTACAGCCTCAAGTTAACCTTTGATCCCTGAGAATGACTAGCATCTAATTTTTCCTCACGAAAACGCCCCTGAATCACACATTGTCACAAGAATAATAGAAACGATTACCAACTAAAGAAGCTCTTGACTGTTAAATTCATTCTCCTCGTCCACAGCATAAGAAATGTATAGAACCCTTTTATCTATTTTTTGATAATTTTGATTATAAGAGGTTCTAGAAAATTTGATTCTGTTTTATTGATGATGAATTAGTAAAAATGGGAACTGAAGCCTAAAATTGGTATATTGTTTGCATTCATTTCTAGTTAGTTTTAGAGGAGTAAGATAAAGTGTTGAGATTCATTTTAATTCACTCCTTGTTTTTTACGAGAAAATTCGATTTGAAGTTGCCTTTTTCCCACTTTTGGGGCTGTAAGACCGTCAGCTCAAAATAGGTCAGCAGCAGTCGTTTATGACGTCAGTGGTGGGGAACCAACTTAAGAAAAACAACTGTTACTATTTCATTTTCGTAGTTAATCCCCATTACAAGTCACACAACTTCGATAACTCCATGACCAAACCAAATTTCTGTAGGAAGAGTACGGGTTTGTTATCTTCCCCACCAGTGATGCAAGAGCGAGCTGAAATGACCGCTGACATCGCTTTTCTGAGCCGCTGTACTACAAGGCTAAAATACCACTTTAAACTATTTTTCCAAGGGGAAGTTGGGCCCAAAGACTGAAAAAACCCTCGAACATTGCTATTTAAACTATAATCTGCAATTTAAAAATGGTTCCTTTTTAGGCTTCAGTTCCCCTTTAAACCAATAATGGATGTACAGATTTATTCATTCCATTTATGTGATAAATTGTCTTTTATCTCATTTCTGTGCAGTTTTGCAGTATTGTCAAATCCACAATTTAGCTGCAGCTTTATTTGTATGTTTCATGGAGTCATCTTGTGTGGATTCACAATCTGTTGAAACCTTCAAATTCCTTCTCAACAGTCCTCCCTTAAACTGCCTTCGCCAGGTAATGACCAGTTAAGTGCATTTTGCATTCTAATAACTTTTCAAGTTCTGCAATTTGAGGGGGAGAGAGAAACCACCACCTTGTGCCCTCCCCTTTCCCCCTCCTACCCTACCCTCATCCTCTATCCCCCTCCTACCCTATCCTCATCCCCTTTCCCCCTTCCCTAGACCCATCCCTTTGCCCCATCCCCTGGACCCATCCCCTGGACCCATCTCCTGGACCCATCCCCTGGTCCAATCCCCTGATCCCATCCCTTTGCCCCATCCCCTGGACCCATCCCCTGGCCCCATTCCCAGGACCCATTCCTTTGCCCCATCTCCTGGACCCATTTACTGGACCCATCCCCTTGACCCATCCCCTTGACCCATCCCCTTGACCCATCCCTTTACCACATCCCCTGGACCCATAACCTGGCCCCATTCCCAGGACCCATCCCTTTGCCCCATCCCCTGGACCCATCCCTTTGCCCCATCCCCTGGACCCATCCCTTTGCCCCATCCCTTGGACCTATTCCCTTGCTCCCTTCCCTATCCCTATCCCCTTCCCCCTCCCTTTTCCCCATCTCCTTCTTTCCCCATCCCTTTCTTCCCCCCCTGGATAATCCCCTGGTCTCCTCCCTTTGTAGGGATGATTACACACATTAAGTTGAAGCAGGGCAGAAATATGATTTCCTGAGAAAAAGTAGTAAGCATTAAAAGCCAGATAGAGAACAGCACTAAAGGGATTTTCATTTTGTAGAGATCTTATCACTAGAATTTTGTTTATTTAACTTATGTTTTAACAGGCTTTCCATTTAAATTTTAAAGATGTAGGACACAAATTTAAACATTTTTAAAATCATGGCTGAATAAATAGAATATTTGGAGGAAATGGTAAGAATGATTAAGTTGCTACAGTTGGTAACTGTGTCTGCTATGGACCCCAAGGGATGATAGCACTGACCAACCATTTAACTCCCCAGATCTGATTGTTAAATCTGCCCCCCCCCCCCCCCATCAAGCTGCTTTACATTTCCTTCTAGGTTAGATGTGAGAATTTTGTCATAAATCAAGACAACTACTTCTACCTGATAAGTTTGAGTATTCTCATTACCTGTATATTGAATGGTGTAAGAATATCATAGGGAGAAGTTACATGTTAATCCTTTATGGGAGTTAAAAGGTTAAGACAATATCTTTACTTGATTTGAAACCCTTAGAACATGATGTGACATAATAACTTCTTTTTTTCTGTTCTGTAATGGCAGGCATCTGGTGAACAAGTAACAAAAGTACTGAAGTCACTCAGATCTGGAAAATTGATAGAGATGAACATGTACATGTAGGAGAATTTTGCTTTGGAAATGAGAAATTAAGTTATTGAGTAAAGATGTGAACTGAACTTTATCCTGCCTTGAGCCAAGAAAATGAAACAGACTAGTTAATAACATGCAGCTATGTTAAACCACCAGTCTAGATAGGAATTTGCATCTTGCCATGTAGGGGTGAACAATGCAAGATCAAAAAGAGATACAAATGACTGGAAAATTGTAAAGTTTGCTACTGGACAAATTCTTGTACTGGTATTTTTGCTCGATAGAAGCATATCTGTAAGAGACAGAAAAATGAGCCTTATATAGCATGGTCAGTGTACTAACATTGCGGGCGCTTTTGCCACCGAGCACATGGTTTTAATGACAGAGCTGAACAATGAAATGCTACGTCAGCGGGTATGCGGTCAACAACGCCGGCTCTAGTGTCCTAGGTCTAAAATTTAGCGAAATTAGCGGAAAATAATAAGGGCTGACCTTTAAAACCGAGGAACTCTGTTTTCGGCGAAGGCACTTTCCTATTTCCAAAGGTTTAAAGAAGAAAAGTAATTTTTGAAAATTTTGAGGGGGTGTACCAAATTTTTGGAGGTTGTTCTGTAAAAGAAAAGCGGCAAGGAAAACGACGCCTCAAAGCAACAGAATAGGAAATCAACCATGCGAACGACTCAAAATTCGTGTTTCCGCGGCAAAACCTGGCGCATGCGTATACGTTATTCAACTCTGTCGGTTTTAATAGTGTTGTGTTGTAATCGTTTTCCCAAGGACGAGTTCGCTTGTTTTTAAAGCACAATAACTTCGAATCTTCTCATTTCTTCGAGTCTCCAATGAGATGAATACAAGTTTATGCAAGTTAGGAAGCAATGCTAAATTGAAGGTTTATTATTTCAAGTAGCCAAGAGTGGGCGCTACATCAATCGAAGTTGCTTTTTATTACAAGTAGCTAAGAGTGGACGCTACATTCTCTTTCCTACGTGATTTCATGCTGGTCAAAATTGTGATGAGATGGGAAATAAATTTACTGACTGGCAGCAAACCCCTCTTAAGAGAAGTTGACAACTACTGATCGAACTGACAGATCGAAACTGACCGATCACAACTTACAAATAAGACCAGACTCTTACAGCCAATAGAATTATGGCAAAATGACGAATTGCTCTCTACGAATCAGACTCATTAGGCTTGATTATGCCATATTAAACTCCCCACTTGACTCTTGTGATCAGTTGCATTCAAGCTGAAGAAAGCTGATTCACTGCCACCAGCAGCTGTCCTCCTCAGAACTCATCTCCCTAGGCCTATTGAAAGACTTGATTTTTTGTGTTAGCCAATGGGCTATTTTACAGTTTTGTACTTAGTTGCCAAGCCCTAAGGCTAACGGCGACCTTGTTGTGATAGAGACCTGTATCGAGTTAGCATGATAAAAAAGTGATTTATATTTGAAAGGCCACAAGGTTTGTACATAATGTCACCCCTAGCCTCACTCCCGTTCAAAGGCTTGGCAACCAAGCACACAACTGTAAAATGGACTATTATTGACTTCAAAGAACAAACAGGTATCCGATGTTTGATTTTTCAGTTTCATCGAGTACAGTGGTCAGTGTATAGCTTATGTTACCAGTGTGAAGTAAAACTTCAATCGAAGTTTGCATTGGTTTGTTGTTAGTTTTAGTAATACACACACAAAAAAAAAGGATTTACAAAGAATTTAGGGCGGCTTCCGAACAAAATCGATGTTGTTGAGGAAAGCGCAGTTTGTTTTTACTTTCGCGCAATGACATATCTCCAGGGCTCGAGTTCAGGGCTCTTCCATAGAAAAAGAACCCGAAAAGAAACGAAAAATGCTTCGGGTTCGCGGGAAATTCGAGTTGCCAAGGGCTACCTTCTGTATGATGGAAATCTAGGGGCAATAAATTTCGGGTTGGGTTGGCGTGAGGCTCGAACCAGGGTTATCGAAAGTCGAGGGTTTTCGATAGTCGACGGTACTAACAATGGTGTTTGATGCTAAACCGAGTCTTCTTTTGGTCATATACACTTAAAAACATTGTACAGTTCATTACATCTGTAGTAAAATTTTTAAAAGCTAGTTCTAAATGTGATAGCATTACTCTTAGTGTTGATACCTTGCCTAGATCAAAACTTATAAATTATGAGTGTGTAATACGCCTAGCAGTCTTGAAATTACTTTCAACTGGTCTTCGGTTTATAGCAGAGTTTCTTGGTCCCTCATGAAAGACAAGCGCACGTTTCTACGGCCCGGACGCTGAAGTTTTTACCACCAGCAGTGATGAAGGAATGCGCCATGGAGCGTTCAGTGAAGCACCTCGGTCCGCTCTCACCCATTACATTGTTCCAAGCTCCTTTTGGCGTAATCCTAAAGAATAAAGAAAAACGTGATTGTTTAATGGTTAAATTCCTATACTGTTTATATTTGATTCATGGCCCAGGGCGCTTATTAAATTTTTGTGGCCTGAGAACGGGTACCTACCTCGAAGTGGGCGAGGCTAGGCGCTTAGGAAATTTTCAAAAATGAAGATATATTATCAGAGATTGTTTGCCAGTATGCCAGTATAATATGCCAATAATCAAAGTTAGTCTTTTGCACTTCAGTTTTTTTCCGGGGGGAAGGGGGCGGCGTGGGCGCATATTCGACGTTGGGCGCCTGTCAACTTTTCTTACCGACCTCGAATAAATACGATTAATACGTTGCAGAAAGTGAGCGCCACATTCAAGTATGGGTAAGTTAAATATTTCAGTATTGATTTCAAATTATCTTGAATGATTCTGTGCATACAAATTATCCGTTAGTAACATCCTGTTCTCTCAATCCACACAAATTCTGACCATAATTGCCTTACGACTAAGCCCGTCTTCACGTCTAACCCGCCTGCTCACAAATCACTTTCATTTGGGCTGTTCAGATCGATATACCATACAGCATTGAAATTTTGCCTGAGTTTTATTTTGCAGATTTCCCATTTAGTTTTGTGATTTGGACCCAGAAAATTTCATTCATTTCATTCGGGAGAACCTCCCTCGGGAACAAGCACCAATGGTGTCGGAAGTGTTATCTTCTGTCAGGTTAGACTTCAAGTTAAAAGTTCACCATTGTAGGCCACAATCAATATGGTTTCGTAGAATTTTCTTCAAGATATTTTTGAAAGATTACCCGCAAGTGAAGCTAAACTTCTGTTGTTACGTTTTAAAGGTGAGGTGATTAACGCAGACTCGCCCGTTAAAATACCAAATAGCGCTGCACCATTTGCTTAAAAGTTAAAACCTGAAAAAGGTGCAGAGTGGTGAAAAGTCAATAACATTCGCTTTGCCTATCCTCGTTCAGACTGGTAGGCTACCAAATCAAGGCGAGGTAGCTAAGTGTAATGTGTAGTTGCACGTGGCAGCGAGTGGCGGTTTTGTCTGTATCAAAAGCAGTTTCTTTTAGGCGGTTTTGTCTCTACACATCTCAACCACAAGCATATTTATGATCACGGCTATGAAAAATTGTCCCGAGCATCAAGACCGGCACAAACAGGGGACAACAAACCGTAATCGAACTGGATGATCGTTGAACTTTCTCGCGACAAACATGCCAGAAATGTTTTTAAGTAGCAAAGATTTCTATTTCTTTGCTGTCCTTTGGTCTGTTTCTATAAAAAAAAAAAAAAAAAAAAAAAAAAAAAAAAAATTTAACAGACCACAACGCCAACAACCGACAAGCATCGTTGGATGGGTATCACAGCGGTCCTACGTAAGCCATGCGAAAATACTTCAACTTGCATTTTCCTTGCAAAAAATTTCAAAGGCAAACATTGAAAACGACCGCTGGCTCGCAAAATATGCAAAATAAAAATAATTGGTTCAAATTTCGCGCTTTATTTCTATTCTATTAAAAGCAGTTGGATAATAAATTTCTGATGATAACAGTAGGTTGGTTAATAATCACCTTTGATTACCCGTGGGAACTTTCTTGAGACATCGAGAGCTACCAATGCACTTTCCAACATCTATGATCTATGTCATTGGAGCAAAGGTCTTAATGATTCATCAAGATATTATTTATTCACCCCACCAAATTCAACGACATCTCAAGCGCATTAATTTTAGTGTGCTAAAGCCAACCCAACGGACTTTATCAGTTAAATAAGGGAACGACGACTTCTTTTCCTTTAAGTCTGGCATTAAAAGTTTTCAGGAGAAGAAAAAATGAAAATAAGAAGAATATTTACCTTGGTTCGTAATGTTGTGTTTCCATGGGAGTCAGTATACTGTTCTGGAAATCCCTCGTAATGGGACATTCGGTAGCATGAAGGCTCCACACATGCGCAGTCCACGATAATATTGAGGCACCTGTCTCCTAGGGTACAGAAAACATAAGATTTTAAGAACGATCGTCAGTAACGAACTTTTCATTAACCCTTTACTCACTAACTAGGGAAAAAAATAAAATAGAAAATAGCAGGCAAGGTATTCTATGACTTCTACCGTTTGCTGTAGAAATGCCTTTTGTTTTCTTGTCAAATGACTGACATATAGTGTTTCCATGGCACTGTCCACTACACATTCCAACGTCAATAGTGACCTCAAACTTAGTTCCGTTGTAATACTTGACCAGGCGTGGGAGCCGCTGACATGCATTACTTGCTGACTGACAGCTCTGTATGATCTCCTTCTCAATGATGGCCGGCGCCATGGCATAGTTGCGATGCTCGGTCAGTTCATAAGGGAGGCATACATTGTTCTGAGAGAATAAATCAGGAATAAAAAGACGAGGAAAGAAAACTCGGTTTGGGTCGGTAATGTAATTATTACTTGCAAACATTTACCAGCCTTTCTGATTATGACCATCAAGATTTCTATTGCGTGATGTTTGTCGGGAGGCAAACTCGGAATCAACCCTGACGCTTAAAGAGCAAATACTCTGATTCAACAAGCTAGAGTCGCTCTCGGCTATCGCCTCGAGCGACTCTTACGCTTCTTTCGTGCTTAGCAACCTCCCGCGTGCATCCATAACTCAATAGTGTACGCTGTGGTGTTTACCATTTGTTAAATGTGAGACTTGTAGTGATCCGAATCATGAGACAACTTGACATTGATCAGTGCTGAGGCAAAGAAATACCTAAGGTTTTCACACGAAGCTTTAAGACACAGGAGTCTCAAAATAATTAAATTTCCCTTTGCCGATTCATTGAAATCTCATTCGATTACATGGTCTCATTCCTGGATCAGCTTCGGAAAATAGCCAGTACGAAGGTTTCCGTGCTCTGTGCATCGAGATCAATGCCATGTTTGATCAGACTTTTGGGAAACAGAGTTTCAGCTCTGACTGTTTCTATGTAGAGCGATCGAATTGACTTTAACCTAGTCACGAAATGGCCCTTATTGATTGGTTCACATCTTCCACGTGACTACAGAAATTTGTGCAAGGAATTGAGACGCGCACCGCCTTGACTCAGAAGATTCTTGAGTTGTGATGTGAAGTCGTAGTTTTTCGTCGATAGACCGGAGATTTTACACCTTGCAGCAAATTTCGTCAAGGGAAAAAATGATTCCTCTCAGTAAGATTGTCTAAGGTACGTCAAAGGGTACATCAAATGTGATTGTTATGAGTGCTTTATCATGATGTAGAGTTTCATTACGGCTTTGTTGCGTAATGTATTGCAGGACACTTTTTTGTGGACATAACGATTTAACATAAATTTCCTTGCTAAAGCGAATAATCGAGATTCCAACACTGCATAACGGCTGCTTGTCGACAAAAATTTGAGGTATGATTCTTCCTTGAGACTCCACATCTTTTTTCTTTGTCCTTAGTTAATGATGAGACGAAAACAAAAATACTTCTTTCTTTATTTCGTTACCGCGTTCATAATTTGTCATCTTTCTTGAATTGAATTACTCGCATAATTTTGATTCTGGCTACTAAAGAAACCATTCAGTATAGAAAGAAATTCTTTCCCCTTGAAAATGCAAGTCAATGAAGAAATAAACCGAGCTAACTTCATCGCTATTAAGACGAGAAATCTTTTCAGACATTTTGTTCTTGACCTCTGCAAAAATGCCGGGCCTAGGTGTTTAAAGACGAGAAATCTTTTGAGAATTAAATTTTGTTCTTGACCTCCGCAAAAATGCTGGGCCGGGGTGTTTAAAGCACGAGCTACTCCGAGTTGAAAGGGATGTGTATTTACAGGTCAAATTGGTTTAATCGTGCCGTCGTTGGTCAAAACCGAAAAAAAAAACTTTAGTGGACAATCAGGGTTAAAGATAGTTTCAATGCAGTCATTTTGATCATAAGAACTTACATTACCTTGTTCTGAGGATCGTATTTGCTTGTTATTTTAAAGAATTTTATATTATACTATTGATTTTGTTTAAAAAGGAAATTGAATTCAAATGGAATTGACAGGGATATTTTGCTTTCCTTCACTTTTTTTTAAAAAAAAGAGCAATGTTGACACTTTTTCAGATTTTAAACCCAGTAATCTTGGAATAATGCGGGGCTACCCCCAATTTTTTATTGGATTTTGATTGCTCTCGATAAGATCTATTTTGCTTGCATACTCATTGGCTGGGCAAAATTAGATCCCCATTAGCAGGCACCGTCCTTAAGTTTTATAACTTTTCTGACAGATTTAATTGTTTATATTTTTCCTTCGGTTGCAAAATTACGCTAGAGTAGTACCCCTAAATAATTTTCGCTTTATTTCAGGAGATATCAAGAACAAGTTGAAATTTTAATCCAGATCTCGCAAAAAAAAAAAACAGATCTTTTACATACACGCAGCAGGACAAGCCTTATCGATAAATGAGGTAAACGAGAGACCAGGGGACTCCCCCCCCCCCTCAAAAAAAATCTGTCTCCAAGTAAAAAAACGAGTGACGATTATTCCGCGAGACTTTTCTTAGCTGCCTATATCAATAGTAAATCCTTACCGTGGTGTTTTCTTTTTCACATTCTCCAAAGTCCACCGTAATTGGCTCCAAGACTCCTTTTTGCGACCCCCCTAAAGAGAAACACATATCAAGTATATCTCTGAAAGATATGATCACTGAAAGAGAGATTAGCAAAAAGCAATATTCATTTTAAAGACATGCTGATATCGATAATAATACATGAACTGATCTCTATACCACGGGGTTTTTCGGTGTTACTGCAGGCAAACAACCAGACAAATATTCCAAAGAAGCATAAAGAGGTTACAAATTGAAAATAGTCGGGAGGGGGGAGGGGCGCTATACGGTTGTATGTTTCTAGAGCGCAGCTAAGAAATAGGCCTCGGTGCAACTGAGAAAAAGTTTTCCTAATTTTATCATGGCCATAACCTAGACATTTCAATCATGTCTGATGAACGAGGAATCGGGGGCCTGCCCCCAAGTTAAGCTCAGCACTATGTTCTTCAGTCAAGTCGTTTATTTTCACTGATAAAGGCATTAAGGAATGAAAATTGACGACAATAGTATTAACAAGCCCATGCACTTATGTCTTACAAACAAGAAGACGTAAACCGTAAACTCATCGGTTTAAATCGGTTACTAATGAATATGCTGACTGGGTCATCTTCATCCTATACTGAAATAAATTGGTTTCCACAGAATCCGTGATTTGAAATAGAGTATGTTCAAAACCGTAAATTGAGACTAGTGGACTGCAACAGTCCAAGTTACTAGCAACACAACTAGGTTATCTGTAAGTTATTTACGTCGGAATGCGATCAGCTTGATATTCTCTTTGCGATAACAGGTCTTCCCGCTTGCTTGCACTGCATCCACTGAAATTCAAAAAAATAATGACACAAAATGTGAGTAAAGTAGATATTCGAAGACTCCAAAAAGAAAAATGGTGGTGACTATTTATGACTTAATGCTAACAAACTGATTACTAGGCCTAGCCACAAGTTGCCGATGAATCCCAAAAAATTTGCCGATAAAAGTGTCTAAAAGTTGCCAAAATTTGCAGTTTTTTTCAAAAAGTTGCTGAATTTCCAAAAAGTTGCCGAAAAGTTTCCCAAATTTTTCTGCTTTTCGTACCTTATTTGGGTGTTAAAGATTAAAAATTCGCACATTGCCTCTTATCAAAACTTTATTTGTCAAAGTCCAATGATAATATCAGAGGTTCTTTCCATTTCACTTGATCAACAAATAGTCACTGTAATTGTCAGCCATCTTGAAAAACGTGCAGCGTGATACCGCTGACCTCGTGATAAGGCATCACAAAAATCAACCCATGGGGGGGCCCTAATTATTGTATTTTAGAATAAATCGAATAAATGTCTATCGAGAACTGACCAATGTGGCTCAAAATGTGAAGAAAGTGGCTTTAAAGAACCTCAAAAAGCCAAAAGTTGCCGAAAATTCTAAAAGTTGCCAAAATTCTAAAAAGTTGCCGAAAATCTCAAAAGTTGCCGAAAAGTTGCCGAGCAACTTGTGGCTAAGCCTACTGATTATTTCCTTGAAGAGCTGCTATAATAATTTCCAGAAACAGGGTTCCACGGTTTTGGAAGCAGATCATGTGAAAAGTTTTTAAAAGTTCGACCTGTCAAGGCGTACACTAGACGAGCGATAAAACACGTTTATGTTTAATTTGTTGCAAACTGATTATCTAATTTCCGCTGTCTATCCGTCAATTCCATAACTGAAAAAAGATCTTATACTTGAAAGTTCAAGGTCATGACGTATCCAAAACGTGCAATAAGACAAAGTCGATCTGTTATTTATCCGTTCTCAGAGAGAACTCTATCACTGTCAAATTGGAAACAAAAGGATTGCAAATGAACAAGTGATTTGTGTTGTGGAAGAGATCTTTTAGCCGACAATTGGATTTGTATTTCCAGTAGCTGTTTAACTTTAAGCGACTGACTTATCATATATCATTCTCCAATACCTTAATCTTTTTAAAAGTCTTTGTCTTGTGTTTGCGATATGGTTGTACTTGGTGTTTGCTGAGTGTGGGGAGGAAAACTCCGTTTGACTAACTTGGTAGAATTCAGGTCCTTAGCTACTTTCTGTTGAGTTAATTAGTAATTCTTCGCTGACTAACCCTCGAGCTCGTTGAAGTTGATATTAACATTTGCAGAGTGGAGAAAAGTTACAGAGCCTTTGAGTTCACGTTTTAAAGATATAAATAATGGAAAAAGGCATGATGTGGAAGAAGTCCAATTTCCTTAAAGAGGGGGGCTTTGGGATGTTCGGTTTTGCGGTTTTGACTGTTTTTTTCGATCGGTTTTTCGGTTTTTGGGCCAAAAAGGTGTGGTTTTTCAGTTTTGATGTTCAGAGCGGTTTGCGGATTTTACGTGTTTTTGCATTTGGCTTTCGGTTTTCAAGAAAACTAATGCGGTTTTCGGTTTTTCCTTTTTGACCCCTTTAAAGGTAAAAATGTAGCGGTTTTGTCAGGTTTGCATGCGGTTTTCGGTTTTGCTGCCTTTTTTCGTCGGTTTTTCGGTTTTGGAGGTTTTTTTCTCCGGTTTTTCGGTTTCCCAGAAGCCCCAATGCCCCCCTCCTTAAAACAACCGGCAAACTTTCATCAAACGGGCGTAGCCCCATTCTAAATCCGCTCTCGGAGTGGATATCTATAATCTCTTTTGTATCTGGATTGATTGTCTTAAATATGAGAAAGGCTGCCTTACCGTTAGACTTGTTCGGTGACAGATAATTGGATCAGTGTGTCCGATATATCTTTACTCAATTATCAATCAAGACAAACGTAATCTAAGTCATGGCTCTTGAAAAAGCCAGTTCCTAACCTTTAAAGTGATACGTAGCCTGCAAACATTCTAACTATAATAATCAAGTTTTATGGTACCAACTGACTCGAAAAGCGATTGTAAATTCTTTGAATAATCATTACCGTGATCCAAGACGCTGCCGTGTAATCCTTAAAGGAGGTGTTTCTTGGCGATGAAGTACATATCGACCGCCCGAATGTTGCTACCCGCTTATTAATAATTTGAACTGTGCGAAACAAGACATTTGGGGCTCGTGTTTTGAGGCTCTGAAGGAAACTAGTTGTACAGGGAGCAACCTCTTCAAGTTACAACTTCAGTTATTCGTACATAAACCAAAATGAATGAAATAACCTTCAAAAGAGAAACCAGACATACTCAGGTGTTAAATAACAATCAAATTTTGAATAACTGTTGACAAAAAAAAAAACTTAAGAGCAAATTTCGCACAAATTTGATAAACAATTCGATCGATTTGTTTTTTTTATAAAAATCAGACGTTTGATTAAAGAACAACGAGTTTCTCAGGGAAAACATCGAAGAGAAAAACTATCTACAGTAAACCGTAACTTATCGTGAAAAAAGTAAGCTTATTCAGAACTTGGTTAATATCGGGTAACTTGAATAAAACTTAATTGTGCTGTTGGGTATCAAGTCAAAAGCAAGGGGTCATACTGATATCATGTTTGCTTAGACCAGACCGAGTGATAAACCCGTTGAAACTTGAAAGGTGCGTTCTAACAAGAATTCAAAAGGGAAGTTTTCCCTAGTAGATCTCATCTAAAATTGTCCTAACAACTTCACAAAACTGGCACACTGTAAAGACCGACTCGACATCAAACGATACGAAAAGCATATTCTTGATCAAAGTACTCAGTAAGAATATTTTATTCGTTGGGCTGCTTCAAAGGAACTCCTTATTAAAAACTGGTTAAGTGAGGAGCGATATCTATGGAACAGGAATGGACTTATTTCAAGAGAATATTTATAATCTCCTGCCAATTTTAACCTGTGTTTATCATTAACTGGAAATATGTAGGCAGGCCTATAATGAGATCAGCCAACGTGGAACTTTTGTAATACTCTGTTTCAACGTGGCTAGATCAGTTAACTAAGTAGACCTACTGTTACTTGTTTCATTTTTGAGTAATTGAATCATTCCTTGGCATTTCACCTTTGAGCTCGTTGAGGATAATGGGATCGGTTGAAGGGTGAAGTAAAGTTAAGCGTTATTTGTTTCAGTTTTTGGATCATACACAGTTGGTTATTTGGAACTTAGTCCACACGTTTTCATCATAACTGTGTGTGCCCGGCTCAAAATCTGCGATTTCATTTCCTAGATTTCACAAAGAATTAATGAAACAATGCACTCATTAATCTTGATCAATCCTGATGAACAACTTAATTGAACTGAAAATCTTCAGAGTGAGCTCCTTGCCTTCTTAGTTACACAGGCACACGGCACAAGAAAATGTCAAGTCAGACCTACTAGCTGACACGAAAAGTGCTTTCATATTCTTACTAAAATTATTGTGTTATGATGAAGATAATGGAGCACCGCCAGAAGTCCATCAAGTGGCCACCCGTTCTTCATGATTACTTTGGGCACAGTATAGAATTCTTACAAAGTAAAATTCCGTTTTCAGTTTTAAGCATTATACAGCAAATCTAGACTCAAATTGTATCAGTATATCAAAGCAGAACTCTCCACTAGTAGCATGATATGTAATGCAAACAACTGAATTAAAACATGACATAAGGTTTTGATCAACAACAACGTACTCACCGTTGAAAAAAAATTGAACAATAAAACAAAGCAAGTAGACATAAATCTGCATTTTTAACGGCAGGACTGGTTCTTTTCAACAACCCACGATGACTTTTTCTGTTCAACCCCACCTATAGCGCTTTGCAAGTGAGTGATTTTTAACCCAAAGCAAAGTATTTATTACAGCCCCCTTGCCTGGTAAATGAGAAATGACACGACACCAATAAAAACTCGAATTATAGCCTTTATTGAGGTGATGTAATCAGATCAGATCAGTAACAGACGGAATTCATCGATTATTACGAGGTAGGATATCTTTCGTACACACTGAAGTATTAAATGTGTTGAGCTGAAATTCCTTTCATGACTTAAGTGGATCTTAATCTGGAAAATACTCAGAATTTTGTACAGATTTTTTCTCTAACTGATGATCGCAATTGGATACTTGAATTAACTTGATTTATGTCTCAAGCTAGATTCCGTTCATGATCCAGTTGAATTGATTTGATTTTTGTCTCAAGCTAGATTCCATTCATGATCTAGTTGAATTAATTTGGTTTTTTCCCCACGCTATATTCCGCTCATCATCCGGTTCAGCCTTTAGTCAAGATTACTTTGGTATTATGTAATAATCCCGAAAGTTTGAGCACAAAGACACATCGAAAACGATCGTCAGCTAGAAGCACATTATACCCAATTAGACTGCGTGATACCTAAATGGAGAGTTGTAAACTTGGTATTTTTGGGAGTTAGCTACGACTGACGGTTCTTTCTCGAGATTTTCAAGTTTCGGGTAATTAGCGATTAAGTCTTTCAAATCAAATGACCTAAGATCAATTGGATTATGTTCGGTGACAGTACAATGGTCGGTAGCCAGATGATGAAAGAAATTCTTTATTCATTAATAGCAGTAAACTCTAAAAGAGATATGCCCAGGGTCATGCGTCTGGAATTACAATTTCATATAACTGACTGCAATAAAAAAAAAAAAACTAATTAAAAAATATTTAAGAAGAATTCCAAAGAGAAAGGGGAAGTTGGAAAAAGACAAGAACAACTACCTTGTAAATAAGCAACACCTGGATGGCGAGCGGGTCGGTACAAGCTTAACCTACGAAAATTTCCCCCGTCAATGATTTACAAGGTTATCTTGAGCGAAAGTTCTTGAGCAAGTCATGTGCGTCTTCATCTATATTTAATCGACACGAGGGACTTTCCTCACAATTTAAGGCTGCCCATCCCAATTTATTGACTAAAAAATGGTTGCACGTGGAGTGTCGCCTTGATTTTGACGACCTGGGTCTAAAGGTTCGGTCTTTATTGTCAACAGTGTATTGATGTTTTAAGATGCACAACAGCAGCAACTATTTTTAGAGGGCTGCAGTTGGCACATTTCCAGCTTAATTCTAAAAGATTATCTTCAAAAATGGTCTTAACGTGTTGCTAAAAGAGCAATAAAGTTCAAAGTATTTCTGATTCTTTCCCAGGCAACTGAGCTCAGACCAACCCTTGAAAACGTTCCTAAACGAGTTCCTTTGAACGGATATAAAAAGCAACAACACAAACAAAGGTTTTTATTTTCATGACTATCTGTGCTACAATATTTCAAAAGCATACCTGTTAAAGGAGGAAGAATGAAATATAAAAGTCCACGTGAGCAACGAAACAGACTTAAATTTAAGTTTACGTTATCATATCGAAGTGGTGGTAATTTGGTACGTTAAGCAGAGAAAGATGAAACGAATTCCTACCAAAGAATCAAACACAATAGTTAATTCCTTTGTTGCTTCTACTGGAGACAACTGTTAATATAGTGATATATGGTGGCATTCTCCCTAAGATTTGTCTTACACAGTAAAATGCATTGGAAAGTCAGAAGGAAATTCATCTTTTTTTTATATGCTGGGACGGAGAAGAGTAGAGTCTATGTTCCACGGGTATTTGTGCTTAACTAACATAATAAATCATGAACTTGTGATTAGCTCCTGGAAATTTACGTAAGGCTTTTACGCGATCACCAATCTTCATCGTAAAACTTAAAAAATGGGGTGTATACGCAATAACTGGGAAATAATTCGTGAAAGAGCAAGAGGTAAACCCGGCTAGACGATAAACATTTTCGTTTAACATCGTATTTGTCACATGGCTTAACGATCGAACAACAACAACAACAATAACAACAGTAACAACTTTATTTATACTCGATCAATTGGGGCTTGTTAGGCTCCTGGCATGTACAGCTAGTGTGTCGAGTTAGCAAAATAATATATGTAAATTAACTATGAAAGAAAGGTATTGAATCAACAAATTGGCTAAAAATATTAGGTACCTGAAAATTGAGGACAAAAGTAATATTAATTATGTGGTTAATTAACGTTAGCTCATGAAGCGAAAAGGTTGGTTGAAAATGTTTAATCTGGATCAGGCGTGGGAAGGCATCTGAGTGCATTGTTGAGAGCGGCGGCAAAACGGTTAAACACGCTCTTTTGTCATGGTGTTGGATAAAAATGTTTGATCGTTTGGCCTGAGCTTAAGTTAAGGATGCATGCATGTCGCACAGGACTGAGGTGATGCAAATGACTATGAGTCAATGTGAGACTTTCTTCATCAATCTTATGTCGTATCTCAAAATGTCATCAAAACAATCAGAATATTTCAGCTCCTTATTTTGTCCTCGTACAGCTTAATAAGTCAAAGTTGTCGTTAAATATGTATATGATGCATTCCGTTATAACGTTTCGTTCGCCTGTTTCCCGTATCTTTCCTTCAGTCCTATCTCTAAAGCATACTTTAGGTTAGTCTTGAACTTTCTATTCGTAGATGTAAAAAAATTATAAAGTTTTTTGTATGCTTGTATTTTGACTCGCCCTACGGGCTCGTCAAAATACGGCACAACTCGTAAAATACTCAGCGATACTACACAACAAAACGTCTAATAAGATATATAAATGTCATAACTGAGAAAAGATTGGCTTTTTTCATGGACACCGATAGATTTCACTGAGTCGTGAATCGTGACAAAAATTCTTGTCGCAACGAGTGAAAGGGAACTGGAAGTTAGATCGTAACATCAGGGATGGTAGATTTGTGTTCTGGTAGAGTTCGTCACATGTAATTACCAAAAGTCTACACGTAGTTCTTCTCGTCAGATGAAATTACTGGAATATTAGTCGTGGTAAGAGTTACAAATACACCTTGTTCTTTAACATTTCGTTAAGCGCACGCATCAAAGACAAGCGCAAACCTCGTTCTTATGGCTGTAAAGTTAAAAAGCCTGCCACAAGCACGCCCTAAAGAAAAGGGGCGTACATATGTAATATATCTTCTTCTAACTTGTACACATGTAATATATCTCCTTCTAACTAATTCTTTTTGAACGAAGACAACTAGTAAGAACATTCCTTAAATTATACTTAAGTGTCAAAGATTATGCCTTGAAAGCATAACTATTGTACAAAGCTTTTAATCCCTATTATTATATTTCCTCTACTCAAGTTTTCCTAACAATTTTTTAATGAAATGGAAACGAACGAAACCGAAGAGGTAACATGACCTTGGAAATTGGTCGAAGTAAATTGAGAAAAGTGTGAAATTCCTTCAATGAAACAACAACAACCCTAGCCCACGGATAACATATTCCACCTAGCATTATGATTGGAAATGAAGATTCCTGCCTATCATTCATTGCTTTGTAAACAGATTCAAGTTTGACAAGTTCATATATGAACTTTGTAATGGACCTTGCTCACCATAGAGTCCCGGCCTGTAGCTTAGTGGTAAGGCGTCGGAGCGCGGGATCTGAAGGTCTGAGGTCCGATTCCTTGTGGAGACTTGTCCCACGCTCGTGTCAAGACGAAAAAAATCTCTTTAAATTGAAAAGTGTTGGAAATACTCGAAAATTATTCCAACTGCTATGGGCTTTTTCAATGTACGTGTGCAGTTTGGCATGAAACCGAAAATGAACCTTGACCTTGTTAATAGGTTCCGTTAACTGAATTTAACTGATATTAGAAGCTTAGCGCGTAACCGGCGAAAAGGTAATTAGACCTGAAAGTTGGGGAAGTGTTGAATTCTTCAATACAGTTAAAAAAAAACAAAATACAACTTCCCTTACGCCTTATTCCCAGGGCAGGGTGGCTCAGCATTTTAAAAAAGAAAAAAACAATCCCACCTAATTATTTCTTATTCAGTGAACAATTCAGAAGACTGAAATGGAAATGCTGGAAAATTATGCCGAACCTTTATACCTTTTCTATTTTAGTACAACATAAAGTTAAATACGAAATCGAAAATTGACCTTTACCAATTGTCTACAGTCTAAGAAACTTGGACTCCATTTAGAATATGTTTCCTCCTTCTCAACATACCAGGACAAGAAAGTAGCAAAGTCCATGGACAAAAAGTAGCATCTTACTTTCAGACGCAATGAACTGTGAAACCATAAACCTAAATTGGAATGATGATAACAACAACAACTTCGCAACGATAATTAGAAAGATATGACGAATTAATAATTATGATGTTCATGGTGGCAAAACTTATGCCAAAATCTTTTGTTACTTTAGAAGTTTAATCAACTAAGATTTATTTGCGTGAAGAACACATAAGTTCGAAACTAGTCATTTATTTATTATTATTATCATTAATTAATGAAAGTTACTAATGATACTTGCTTATGCAGTAATAAGTTGACCTTAAATCTGACAAAAACTAAACATCTTATTTTTATACCCTGTCAAAAGGAAAATTACAATTTGTACCCATCATTTAGTGTAGTGAATGTTCCTTTAAAGAAGTCTTCTTGCATCAAATATCTTGGTGTGTGTATTGATTGTCACCTTAGTAAGCCTGACCATATTGACTGCATATGTGGCAAAATTAGCAAAAACATAAATATAATGGTTGAGTTAAAACATTATGCCTCAGAAGCAACACTGACCGGTTATTAGTTTGTATTATTCTCTTATGTATCCTTACCTTACTTATGCTTGTACATTATGGGGAAATAATTATAATGCTCCCTTGTCTCAAATTGTAAAATTACAAAACAAAGCAGTCAATATCATATATGATGTTCCTTTAATGGAATCAATAACTCTACACTACTTATTCCCAAGCCTTTTGAAATTTCCTGATATTGTTAAACTGAGCACGTTTCCTTTCTTATGATTTTTTCTATGATGAAAAGTTTTCTAATATACCTGTTTCACTAGTATCTGAGCTACATGACAATAATACTTGCAGTGCATCATTTGAACTAATCTCAGGAGATTGTGCCTGAGCATTATGGGAAGATTATTTTGGAATAGTATTCTGCGATTAATTAAAGACAAACCACCTAAAAAGATGTTTAGAAAAGCACTTTTACGCTGGTATCTTACTCAATACTAATGAAACATCATCTCTTTGACAATTTACTGAGCTATTTTTATAAGTTGTCCTTTACTTTTTAAATTACAAGTTTCTTTTTTTTGTTATACTGGCATAATTTAAGGGGCACAATATTAGTTTATTTAGACATGCCTCTCCCCTCTCCATCCTATGTACAATGTAATTTAATTCAGTTGGTGTAATTTTGTAATGTATTAAGTTTTCTTTCCTTGAAAATTTTATCTTCTACTTTATTTTTCACCTTGTATGTATTTGTGCTAAGGTTTGGAGAAATAAATAAATAAATAAATAAATAAATAAATAAACTAATGAAAGAAAGGTAACTGTACACCGCAAATAGCATAGCTAATCTAGGCAGTGAAGAGTTAAGATAATACAACACAAAATAATAAATATGGAAAACACATACATCTATATATCTGCTAAAAAATTAACACATAAAGAGAGAACAAGATCATTACATAGAAAAGAAAGGAATTTAATAAGAACAATACTCAGAAAGGGATGCAAATATATATTATTTCTAATAAAAATATTAAGCTTCTAATTTAGGAATAATTTATAAGCAAGCTAAGATAAGGTGGTTTTTGAATGATTGCTTTGGTTTTGATTTCAAAGACTCTGGGATTTTGTTCCAGATTCTAGCTTTCAAGCCTTGAGAAGGATTGGATCTGTTGTTTTGTTCACGAGTGAATAACATGAAATTTACCAGCAGCTGCACCTCTAGTGTCTTAAGAGTGAATCAAAGGTAGCCTAGTAAATAGGTTGTTCAGATTTAAAGGTACAAGATCATGGTCAGTATCATGCATCAAAACATCTACTGATTTATAATATAGCATATCAATAGGAAGAATATTTGATTGCCAAAATAATGAAATTGCATGCTCAGAATTGCCAGAGAAGTAAATTACTGTAGATCTCAAGCTCTCTTCTGAAGTATCAAGATGTTTTCAAAATTTGTTTTCAAGGTTTGGCCCCAGACCAAATGGCCACGAGAAAGATATGGATGGACAAGGGAATTATAAATATTGAGTAAGACAGAAGTTGATAAGATGCGTCTCAGTCTTGTGATAATACCTATGGTTTTACTTCTTTGAGTGCTACATTATCTACAATATCATTCCATGAGAGATTGCTGTCAGTCAAGACACCAAGAAATCTTACAGATTGTTTTCTTTTCATATTTCTTAAAAGCTTCATGTTCATTGTCAAACACTTTTAGATTTATATCCAATTTAACTTTCTGTCAAGATAAAGATGAAATATTAATTATATAGTTAAATTTTTTGGCATTTAGGGTTAATTTATTTGCCAGCAACCAGTTGTAGACATTGGTTAATTCTTCATTGACAACTGATTCTACTAATAGTAATTATTTATCTTAATACAAAAGATTGGTATCATCTGCAGAAAGGAAAAACTCAAAGTTACTTGAAGAAGCCGAGATATCATTTATATACAATAAGAATAATAGCTGACCAAGAACAGATCCTTGTGGTACACCACAAGCTATCGCTTCCTTCTTCGAGGTTTTGGTTTCAATTTGCATTGTTTGATATCTCCCCGTAAGATATGAGCAGAACAATTTCTTGATAACACCTTATATTTCTTGATGTAGTTTACAGAGCAAAATATTATGGTCAACACTGTCAAAAGCTTTTTGTAAATCAATAAATATGCCACAAGAAAAAAATTTTTCATCCATGTTTTTGTATTTTGCTCACAATATCTAACTGTGCATGTTTTGTACAGCAATGTTTACAAAACCCATATCAGGATGGACTTAAAATTTTATGCTTGATAATAAAATTATTAATTCTATCATAAATCAAATTTTCAAAAATTCTGTTAATATTAGAGAGGAGAGAAAGACGTGTATAGATTCCAGGATCAAGTTCATTACCATGTTTATAAACAGGAACTATCTTAGCATGGTTTAACTTTAATGGGTAAATACCTTTTTGCTAGTGGGTTTGATAGAGTAGAGCTATTACATTTGAAGATTTTGACTGAAAATGAGTACAATTCATTATTGGCACTGACAAGATTTCCTGTTGCATTTCATTCGGTGTAACTGGATCAAAGAAAAACGAGGAGAAAGGCATTAAGCTTGGTAGATATTTGAGAAAATCTTGCTTAGATTGTGGCATTGCTGATGCTAACTTTGGTCCCACTAATGCGAAGTGTGGGTTTAGCACATTGGGTATACTAACGGGGTCTGTTAACACATTTCTGCTCTCAGGATCCCTGATAAAAGATATACATGTATTGCATTTAGAGTTACTCTTACTTTTATTTGTAAAGAAATTTATTCCTTGCCAAATTTGCCTTGCATCATCAAGATTATCTGTAAAGAAACGAGAGAGGTAAAGCTGTTTACTTATTCCAGTAAGTAATGATATTTTAATTCGATAAAATTTATATTTTTCAGTATCACCAGAAGAAAAGAACTGATTTTTTAGATATATAGACTTAAGAATGCCTTAAGTGATCCATGGTTTGAGCAGTTGTTGAGCTTTTTTCCTTGATGCAACCTAAGGGGTACATGTTTATTTATCACCCGATTTACTTTTGAGAAGAATGAGGAAAATAACTTATCAATATCATGAACATCATCAGTACAATCCCAAATAATCTGACTCAGATTGTCAAGAACCATATTCGGTGAAAAACTTGAAAAATTACGATATCTAGGAAAATTTGACATTTTTGTACCTTTCGCCAAGAAGCAAAAGGCAAATTGAGAGAAGTGATCACTTATATCTGATACTATTTTACCACCTGATACTTGACCATTAAATTGATTATCGAGGATGTTATCTATTAGAGTTGCTCAGCCACTACGTACTCTCGGTGGGTTATCAAGCACAGGAGTGAAGGCATAACTTTGCAGAGAAAGCAGAAAATTATCAGCAAATCTGCAGCTTTCAAAGAGCTACCTGAGACCAAATTTGGCGTTTGCCAGATTTTTCACCCTTTAGAATCCTTACTTGCTACTTACCACTCCCTCTGAATTTGGGAAGAAAATTCGTAGTGGAAGTCTGTTTTATCGAGCCTTGTTTTTCTCAATTCGACGTCCGCCATTACTCCAAACCGCAGAATTGCTTCGCATTAGTCTGTGACGTCATATTAGAGAGATTTAGCACCGCTTTTACGTGAAACGCCAAACGTCAGATTGCCCTTTAACGTTTCACGTAAAATAGCGTGAACCATGCTGCTTTAGCTTCGCGTGAGCTCGATTCATGATGGATTAAAGATTACCGTGCACCTTCAGGGGTGTCTGGCGTGCAAGCGATGTAGCGCATCCGGTTTAAACTGTAGATATCCAAACCCCTATATCAAATTAAAGCTTATAGGACTGGCTATCAGACTATACCAAAAATTTTGAAAAAAAATTAATTGTCAAATTTTTTATGACTTCTAAATGCAAGCACCTAAATCACCTTTTAAGAGCTACAAGTCAAAGGGAATTTGTTCGATTGCTCTCAAATTTTGACAGTAGCTAGTTTTACATATAAACAACGAAATCGTGTCTCCGAATTTTTTATTTCTAAATACTTTTTTTTCAAGAGCGATTTTTGTACGATCATTCCACATTTTTTTAATCCTATTTCAAATATGTTCTACAACTTTTCACTGAAATTGAATATGGCAAATCGCAGACACGTTTTTTTAGCGCTTTGGCCCCGGAAACGGAGGAACACATTAACTAAGCGAAAAACGAAATTCGCTTTGACATGTAACGTTCATGTAACGGTAACCTTAAAGGCGCCTTGTATGACTTACAAGGAGTGGTTTCAGTGCCCTTTCCCCAGAAATTAACTTTTACTCTGTGAGAAAAAAAGTGAAGAAATTCTTACGTACACGGCAAACGCGAAACAGGTTACTTTCACGTAGAAACGGCACAGTACAACCGGCAACCGTGAAAAAATGGCGGGAAAACAATGTCACGTGGCGGGCTAGGACAAAACACTGACCCCCTACTGACCCCCCCTTACTGACCCCCTCTTACATTCACTGGAAATCATGAATTGAAGCTAACGATAACAACCTAACGATACAAAATTACGATATAATGATACACTCACCTCTTAAATTCCAAAATGGCGGAAGATGGTCGATCTGCTTAATACCACGAATCTGCCATAGTCCAAACTCGTTTTACCACAAGTGTTAGTTCTCCTTTGCTCATAAACGAGTGGCAAGTGGGAACTGCGTTCCACCAGAAAGAAGAATAAACAAAAAGAAATGAAACCCTTATCGGAAAACCGGAAAGGTCCAAGAGTTCAAAAGTCCCAAAGGAAAGGTCCAAAAGTTTCCAGTTCCAGGTCCCGCCGCCCATTCACGCCCATTCACGCCCATTCACGCCCATTCGCCGCTCGCACGTGTTGACGAACATGGCAGGTTTGTCTGGTACGTAGTACTACGTACTAGTACTGGTTGTTTATCAATTTTACTCCTTTTGCTATAACCTCGTTCTTATTTTTCCGCATCCTTTGGTTACTTAATGCATTGTCGTTGAATTCTCTGTAGATGATTCCGATTTGGAATACAATATTAAAGAGAGGTATGTCGATCAATATTTGACAGATTTGATTGCTCAGCTAAGAAATTTTACTTTGTACATTACTAGATATTAACACTTCTTCTGAGTTAGGAGAACTAACAATTGTGGTAAAACGAGTTTGGGCGATGGCAGACTATTGGCATCAAACAGATCGACCATCTCCCGCCATTTTGGAATTTAAGAGGTGAGTGTATTGTTATATCGTAATTTTGTATCGTTAGGTTGTTATCGTTAGCTTCAATTCATGATTTCCAGTGAATTTAAGAGGGGGTCAGTAGGAGTCAGTGTTTTGTCCAAGCCCTCACATGGTCACCCTTCCCGTGGGAAAAATTAACGCCCGGGCGGAGTGTGGGGTCTTCAGCGGACATGCCTTAAATTTTGTTAACTCATTTAAGTGTCATGAATTGTCTCCACGCTATTATTGGCGCGACTGGGCAACCAGAAAGGACTAAAACAAGGAGGTCAATTCACAGTTTCGGATATAAATCAAACAGAAATCTCGTCACTTACATGTATCTTCAATAAAATCTATGCAATTCACAGTTTCGGACATCAACTAAACAGGAGTCTCATCACTTATCTTTAATAAAATTTGTAATTATTACCGGCAATTGAAGATACGATTATTATCGTGCCTTGCTCCTCAGTTGATCGGAAGTCACGCAACAAAATAACGCAACTTTTGGTAAAATAAAAAATTCTTAGAAATTTAATGAAAAAATCAAAGTAGAAAGTAACAAAACAAAATGAAATTAAAATTGAAACGGTAATAATGTGAGATGATAGTACAATACAAGATACATAATGAACGTGTCTCGAAAATTGCATGTAAATGGGCAGGCCCGTAGGCTGGGGGGGTTCGGACGACCCCACCCCCACACTGCCTCGAAAGGTCCGCTCAGTGGCCTACTCACAAACCGGCTTAAAACATGTCTCGCACGTACAAAAAATATTACTGAAACCTTAGTTGTGAAAA
The DNA here is from genome assembly GCF_964205215.1 of Stylophora pistillata. NCBI lineage: Eukaryota > Metazoa > Cnidaria > Anthozoa > Scleractinia > Pocilloporidae > Stylophora > Stylophora pistillata. The sequence continues at coordinate 31,970,848 of NC_142526.1, forward strand.
CGTGACACTATTCCTGCAAATGTGACGACTGTGGAAAGGAAAGAATAGACGATAATTTTATAATAAAAAGCCTTTGAATCACCTTTGAATCACTGAGAAGGTGGGTACTGCTGCCGAAATGCCCCGATTGACATCAAGACAACAGCATCACCCAAATGCTGAAGCCCAAACTCCTAGAGAGTATTTCCAAAGAAACGTGGCAATTCCTTTAATTGATCACATTATCATGTGTACCGAAGAGCAGTTTTCGCCTTCGGCAAAAGTCGCCACATCACTACTTGGCCTCGTTCCAAGTGTTCTCTGTTCAAGAAATGTCAACCTCAATGCAGTTGTTAACACTTACACTGATGATCTCCCGTCCCCTGGGTTGCTCGAAATGGAACTTACGCGATGGAGAAGTCGATACTTAGCAATGGAACCGCAATTAGGGCCAGCTTCACCTGCTGAGGCAATCAAAGATTGTGATGCTGCCCTCTTTCCAAATATTAGCATTCTTCTCCAAATTGCCTGCACAATTCCAGTCACATCGTGCGAATGCGAACGAAGCGCAAGCACATTGCGACGACTGAATGACTACATGCGTGCATCGATGGGAAAAGATCGCTTGTCCTAATCTCGCGCTTTTGCACATTCACTACACTACTCCTGTGGACTTGGACACTGTAGTAGACTGTTATGCTCGGCTACACCCCCGTCGACTTCAACTGGAAAATCTTCTGGAACAACGTTAAGTTTAACATTAAAGGTCCGTTTTAAGCGAAAAAGAACACACCCAGGAAAAAACCAGCCTACGGGCCTGTAATAGGTAGTATGATATTCAACTACAGGCAGCTCTTAACGGCGGCAAAAAAAAATGGTTGTGAGATAACTTCGGAGTAATCAAGACCAAGGCACTCTGCATGGAAATACTGGGTGCAACCATCACAGCCCACTCAGTCTTCTCCATCATCATCACGGAAAATCTTGCACACATTGGTGTTTCTCCTGTAAGTAAGATTGCAGGAAAGAAGTATTAGTATGGAAAGACGTACAGGCCTGAAATTTTTTCAGGTCTTAAGCCCCGTCTACACGACCAATTTTTATGTGGCAACTGTATGTGTCAATTTTTATTTGCCCGTGTAGATGGCTCGACAAATATTTGTTGTTAACTTGCGTCAGTAATAATTTTGCACAGCAGAGATGCTCATGGAAAGGAAAAATGCAAGCTGGCGAAAGTCAGAAGACGTGCCAGACTTGTTGCAGCTATAGCGCACATAAAATGTGACAAACGCGCCGTTTGTCACATTTTATGTGGCGTCTCATCTACACGGACAATTTTTTTATGTGGCAATTTTTATTTGCCACATAAAAACTAACACGCCAGCTTTTCAGCAAATGCAGTTGTCACATAAAAATTGGTCATTTTTCATCATCTATACGGGCAAATAAAAACTGCCACATAAAAATTGCCATATAAAAATTGCTCGTGTAGACGGGGCTTTAATTTCGTAAAACGGTGCTGCTCACTGCGAAGATCGTTCTCACATGCGTTTTTGCCTTATTGTAAAATATACCTCGCTATATCACTGTAGCAGGATCCAAGTAGTGTGCTGGCCATCCGTTGTCTCTCCATTCTCATAGAGAACCTTCCGTTGCAGTTAAGTCTTTTAGCTAGACGTCTGGCAAACTATAGTAAAGTAAAGGAAAATAAATACAAAGAACTTGGGTTTATTCAGTTAACAACACAAGGGTAATAACTTCGCTAGTTGTCGACATAACCCTGAAATTTGTGTCAGTGAGAGAATTACCAGACAAATGATGACTCCACAGTTGTAACTATCCTCCTGGTGAAAGTGAAGAGGCTTGACGCATGGCCGCTCTGTACATTTCCATCCTGTTTTCACTATGATTAGCTGACTGCAATTGCGTATCAGAAAAAGAAGTACCCACCTTCTCAGTGATTCAAAGGTGATTCAAAGGTGATTCAAAGGCTTCTTATTATAAAATGATCGTCTATTCTTTCCTTTCCACAGTCGTGACATTTGCAGGAATAGTGTCACGTTTTCACAACTAAGGTTTCAGTAATATTTTTTGTACGTGCGAGACATGTTTTAAGCCGGTCAAATTATTTGTGAGTAGGCCACTGAGCGGACCTTTCCAGGCAGTAGCTGGGGAGGGGATGTCTTCCGAACCCCCCGAGTCCCCCAAGCCTACGGGCTTGGCTATCTGTGGCTAGTTCTTGACTTGCTACCTCAGACGGCACGTTGTCAACATCGCAATTCAGTTGTAGATTGAGCTTCATCGAGTTTTGAGCCTGTCAGATGGTCATTGTCCAGTGTAATGAAAACACTGTCACGGTACTGAGAAGGAAGACTCTCAAAGTTCCATTCATCGCCACAGAAATTGAAGACTCCGAAGAAATGCTTGCATGGATAGTGAAATTTCTCCCACTGCTCACACGTACACTTGGCCTCTCCTAAGTTGACCTCGTGAAAGCGGCTTTGTTGCAAGGAGCTACGTACGGAAAAAACCCCCTTTACCATGTCTACACATAGAACATCGCACTCCCTCAAATCTCCCGAGCTGAATTTTGCTTTGCGTCAGTGTTTAATGAAGTGTGGCGGCCGATCATGCAGGTACGATGGTACTGTTGTGTTGAATCTCCTGTATGCGCTACTCAGCTGCACATTTCGCTGAAGATACTTTTGATGGCAATCAGGGATGTAGATTTCAACTAACATCACAGAGAGACCATACACAGACTTATCCAGTGAAAGTGGCAGGTACTGGTACTTGAAGGTTTTATTTTGGGCCTCTGATCCATTGTTGGTATCAACAATGTTGAGCACTTGTCGCTTTCTCGTGCACTTTGCCCAACGAAAAGAACACGAAAGCCAAACATTGTCGACGTAATTTTGGACATTTTGTTTGTCTTGATACAAAGTCAAGTTCTTCAGTGCAGCAACTGCGGAATCGTAGGCTTTGTGCGTGGACACATTTGCAGTACGCTTCAAATAAGACAACAGCTCCTCCTGCTCCAACGAATTTAAACCATTCTTACTCTTCCTCGATCGCCCATCTTTGCCACGCCTGCAACCTGCGAAAATCACAAATGTAGGCAATCGCCCCCAGAAACTGCTCTTCAATTGCGCCTATTTCAACTGTGGAGAAGTCCACCATGAAGTAATTAGGCTGCCATAGGGGATTCCAGGATCTTAAAATAACCAGGGCTTCACTGATCGACCACTGATCTTCATACTGCGTCATGAACTCAGCAGCCACTTTGTGATCAACATTTGTTCTTACGCAAATGAAGAAGAGGGGGATGGCATATTTTGTTGTCTTGTAGGTGGCGTCCATAAATACAAGCTCAGAGCCATATCTCCATAGAAGACGCTGTTGCCATTCTTCCTGGTGAACAAATAGGAAGTTTTGTTGAGGCTGATTTTCCTCTGACCCCTTTGTTTCGTCGCCGTCCTTGTTTTCCTTAGCTTTATGAGGCCTGAAGAAAAACTTGGTAGATGGCGATTTTTCTTTCCACTCCTCGATCTTCTTACGTAGGGATTCTTGCTCGTCCTTGCAGTATTTTTGTGCTGCTATAGCTCTAGAAATGTGATTTCGGAGATCAGCTTTTGTTGGATGGTATCTTCTGTTACTTAGGCGTGGTCGCTTTTCCACTGGAACTCCGCGGAAAAGCTCCTTCTCCACGTAATCTGCAACGCAGCGCCTCACTTCTCCGACGTTGGGGATGCCTTTGCCAACAACCCCAAAGATCTTGGAGATAATCCTTCGGTCAACGTTTTGATTGATGCCTGCGGTCTCGCTAACTGGATGCCCCGTTGTGAAGCGAAGAAAGAGGTATGCGTATGTAATGGCGCACAGTAGAGTTTCCTTGTACCCCATCCTGTAGATCTTTCTTCAATTATTCGGCCATTTCTTTTTGGCGAATCGCAAGCTGTTCTCGGTTTTGTATGCTGCCACATCAACTTCATAGTCCTCATATACCATCACGTCACGTACTTGTATCTGGGCGGGGCAATCTAACTTCCTACTTCCCTGTATTTGCAACCGGTTCTTGTGGTTGTAGTCATGCTCCCCTGGTTTTTTTGCTTTCCAACCGCCTCGTGCGTCCTGTCGAGACAAAGGGTACAGGCCAGGCTTTTGACTTTGTAAGGACAAACCATCAAATAAAGAAAAAAAGATAACCACAAAAGACGACGTAAGTGAGGAAATTTAAGAATGATTATACTTGCTACTCACCTTTAAAGGTCCATGCAAACAATGCCATGTCTGAGACCCGAGAATCCTAAATGGGCGGCCCTCAAAAATTATGGGAATATTCCCCCTCTTGTCCTCCTATAAAGGCGGCGCTATTGCAAACAAAAGACATGACAGTCAAAAACCGTGGCTTCTATGGAACGGTAGGACGACTTCTTTAGTATATTGGATAGATCTAACTAGCTAGACACCGTTTATCCCAAAATCGATTGACTATTGTTACAATAAGCAACTCTGTTTTTATCAGACGCGAAAAAACAGTTGAGTTGGCCAGGTCACGCCAACGTCCTGTAAGACGGCCAAAACGGTCGACGTAAGAACAAAAGATCCGAGGGAAGATTTACAAGTTTATTACACAGCAAATAAATGCAACGGTACAATAAAAAAACGGGAACGAGTGACACTAAACAATAAATAAGGAAACAAAGCTCCAATGAGCTAAATGATGTAGCAAGATTGAAATGAATTAGGAAAAAGTACTTGACAGTAAAGGATAACCTACAGACAGAAATAATTCAGTAAAGAATAGAAACAAACAAAGTACTTGAAAACAGGAAATTGTGTGACAGAAACTATCAAAAATAATGATTGCTACACCAGGCATGAATTCAACAAAGACTACAAGCTAGGCTTAGTATTACAACTTGAGCTAATTACTTCATTTCTATTTTTATTGTTATCTCATTGTCAATCAAATTAGTTTTACATATTTCCGCTGTTACATCATACAGCTATCTATGAAGCATCACCCCAATTCCTGTTAATTCCCACTGCACCTGAAGAAGGCTGGTTTGGCCAGCCGAAATATAGCGCTCCGTCTTAAAACTTACTTATCTACGTTGTATCGGTCTTGCCTCTATATTTATTTTTCCTATCCGGAGGGAATTATATTGCGTGATTTTGTAATTATTTGATAAGTTTTTGTCGAGGATCAGACGCGACGGATCTCAGAATTCCCGTGCGAGCCCAATGAAATACAGAAATTAGCGCAAAAAAAAAGAAAAACCGGCGAACAAAAGGACACGTAAAAACATTGCGCAGTTTTTAATGCTATTATTGGGCCAGTATTGTTGTTAATGGACTGTGACAGAATCACTTACGCTTATTTTCTATTTAAAACATGTTTGTTCTGTTTATTTTATTTTATGGATTTTTAACGATTTGTCAGTAATGTTAGTAATGTGTTAATTGTATTATTCCTTTAACTGCCGATTCCCCTTATGTAATTCCTGTTTAACTGCCCGTTTCCCTTATGTAATTCCTGTTTAATTAACTGCTCCTAGCCCAAATTTGGTTTTAAGTTATTTTTACCTTTTCCTGTATTTTACTATAAGTTACAACCGTTTGCTCGGTGAGTTCAGTTGTTTTGTTGCCTTCCTGAGAGTGCATTTAAAGCGGATTCTAAGCTATACTAGCTTTTGGTATGTTTCAGTATTTTATGTTTGTTTGAGCCCTAAGCTTAGCATGTAGTTGTTTCCATTTGTATTTTTGTAGTGATTTTCGGGTTAGAATTTGCTTAGTTTAGCCACATACTCCTTTTATCTTACTCCTGTATCTTATATATTTACTCTGACCTTTGTCGCATAGTATGTAATTTCTCTGCTATATGAACTTCAATTGTTTTTGTTTTAGCAGCTGTAATATTTTGCTTACCTGCTTCCAATTCATTGTTGCTATGATTCCTGTGTTTTCAGAACCAAATTATGGGTTCATTACCCTAGTAATTTCATTTTCTCCTTTCACTGTTTTATACTGTATTAAGGTAAATTGGATAAATAACTAGAAACTAATACATTTCTTCGCGAGCGTTAAGGCCATCTGGATAAATAGTGTTACCTCTTGAAATTAAAAAAGCTTCCCTGGCCTTGCGTATCGAGTCTCTCTTGGAAAACATTTTTTCGATGGCGATTAGCTCCATGTCGTGAGCAGAGTGGTTAGGAGAGGAAATGAAGTGTTCTGCCGCTGTAGTAGGTTTAGATTTAGAGTTAGGTTTATCAATGGTACGGCGGTGTTCATTAAAACGGTCTTTTAAACGTCGTTTAGTTTCTCCTATGTATTGTAAGTTACAGCGGTTACACTGAATTAAGTAGATAAGGTTTTTAGTGTCACAGGTCAAGTGAGATTTAATGGGACGTGTTTCGCCGGTAGAAAAAAAAGGTATAGTTAGTAAGACCGTCAGAGATATAGGGGCAAGTAACACAGTTTCTACCACAACGGAAAGAGCCGGGGGGAAGTTGAGGATGGGAAGTTGTAGAATTAGAGGGGAGTTTGGCTGTTACTCATGTGTCGCGAAGGTTGGGGGAGCGTCTGAAGGCGACAGCTGGCAGCTGAGGAAAAGCTTTTTTGCAGCGGTTAGAAGACTGCAGTAGATGCCAGTGTTTTTTGATGATGTTGGAGATGTGAGGAAGCGACGGATTAAAAGTAGTTATAAATGGAATACGGTTAGGTTTTTTTACGTCTTTAGTTTGTAAGGTGAGTGTGCGGGAGATGTCAGCGGCGCGTTGTATTTGTTTGGTCACGAATTTATGGCTGTAACCTCGTTTGAGAAGGTATGAGGTAAGTTGAGCGGCGCGAGTCTCAAATGCAAAAGCTTTATCTGTAGAACAGATATGTCGTAGACGGAGTGCTAGACTGAACGGAATGGCTTTTTTGGTATGTAATGGATGGCAAGAAGAGTGCAATAGATACATATGTTTGTCTGTGGGTTTGGTGTAGAGGTCAGTGGAGATATTACCGTCGGTGGTTAAAGAGACATTTACGTCAAGGAAAGCCACATTAGTGGAAGAGTGTGAGCTGGTGAATTTGATGGTGGGGTGGATATTGTTAAGATAATCGACGAAAATTTTTAGGTTATCTAAACCTTCGGTCCAGACCATAAAGATATCGTCGATGTATCTAAACCAAGTGTGGGGTTTACATGGGGCATTTTTCAAAGCGTTAGCTTCAAAAAGACCCAGAAAAAGGTTAGCGAAAGAAGGGGCCATTTTGGTACCCATGGCTGTGCCGTGAACTTGGTAATGAGCATCATTAAAAGTAAAATTGTTCATGGTAAGAACCATACGAATGAGATCACAAAGTGTGACGGTAGGAATAGGGGTATTGGAGGAGGTACACAGAAAATGGTCACAGGCATTAATACCTTCGTTATGTGGGATATTGGTGTAGAGGGGTGAAACATCAAGTGTAACTAGTAAAGAATTAGGGGGAAAATTACTAATGTAAAACAGTTTGTTGAGGAAGTCATTGGTGTCTTTGATATAAGATGGTAGTTTGTGAACGAGTGGTTGGAGGTAGTGGTCAACAAACTGGGATATCCGTTCAGTGGGGTGGCTATTGGATGAGACAATAGGGCGTCCTGGATTACCGGGTTTGTGTATTTTGGGTAAGATGTAAAATCGTCCTGGTCTTACGTCAGTCTGTAAGAGGTATTGTTTTGTTGTTTCGTTGATGATTTGGTCGTTATGCATCCTGTTAACACGAAAAGGTAACACGTTTTTGTATATCAGCAGTGATGTCGTTTGTCAAGCGTTTATAAAATATAGCGGCGGAAAGTTGTCTGCTGCATTCATCGATGTACCAGGTTGTGTCCATAACAACAATACCAGAACCTTTTTCGGCGGGTTTTATAATTATGTCTTTACGTTCCTTAAGTGAGCGTACGGCTTTTCGTTTTGTAGGAGTGAGATTGTCCCAGATAGTTTTAGGTTTAAATGATTTAAACCGGAAATATAAGTCGTAGCAATATAGACGAAAATCTTATATAAATATACATTTATCTTCGGATTTTTTTTGCCAGTAATGCTGGAAACTGGAAAAAATATAATTGTAGTTTTGCCTTTTTCTAGCTTAAGAAGATAAAAATAAAGACAAAATACTTGCAGTCCCCATATACCTGTTGATGAATAGCGCTTATGATTGTCCTCCTTACTATGGCGTTCTGACTAAACAAAGCAGCTCGAATTAGACGACATATGTTCCTCAAGAAATTCTCTGAGATCATCCTCGAAGAAACCAAAAATATAGCCATTTTCCTTTCTGTAACCCTGCAAATGCAGATGCAGATATTCCTCGTCTTCTTTATCATATCCGCCATATTAGCATTTCTGGCGGGAAAGGTTTATGGTGTCACGTATGACCATGTTAAATGTCCTGTGCGTTTTCGTAACGCCTAAACAACATACTACTTTAAAGGCATGTCCGCTGAAGACCCCCACACTTCGCGGGCGTCAATTTTTCCCCCTTCCCGTTCACGTTTTACATAAACGTGGTGCTAAATCTCTCTTATATTTGAGTTAGACACCGTTTAGAGGCCAGATATGCCAACTTGTCGTTGTGTAGTGCAGGATTGCAGCAGTAAATCGAATCCTGAAAGTGAAATTTCACTGCACAGGCCAAAAAGTAAATTTGAAATAGCAAAATGAAAGATTTTCGTACGAGCGCATGGAGCTAACTTCAACCCGAAAGGTCTCTTTTACATATGCTCCGATCATTTTAAAGCAGATTGTATCGAGAGGAGTGTTCACGTCGATGGGGCGCGAAAAAGGATTGTCCCATGCATATGTACAATTCCAAAAATCTGGGAAAAAAATTGTTCAGGTGGCCATTTCCTTGAGAAGTCGCCAAAGGGTGAGTTTTGTTAAGATTTCTTTTTCCTCTATGTACGCTCACACCAACAAGAAGTTTTGATGAAATATCCTACTTGCTCAACTTGCTACCTGGGTGTCAGGTATTCATGATACACTTTTGCTTTTTAGGCAGTTTTTTATAAAGATACTCACGAAAGCATTTCCTCGCTTCTGATGCTAGAACAGCCACGATTTATGAAGATATCAACATTTCTACTGTTTAGGACACCCATCTGGATGCCACTCGACAGCCTGTTGTAAGCTCAAATAAGTGTAGTCAATGCAAGGTCATTTTAATGCAGAACAAAGGCCTCAAGCAGATTTCAAGTGGCCAAATTGACAAACAAGGTGGCCCAGAATCAACAGCAATGAGTGCAAACTTTACCGGACGTAAAGATGAGCCAGAATATACAAAACTTTGTCAAGGTGTTTTACTAGATGTTCAATTCCATTTTCACTTTCCTGAAAACGATCATTCATTCGATTCAAGCCGAATTCTCTGCTGTAGCGGAGGTAGCTCTTCAAATGATCCATTTTGTGGCCGGCAGAGAGCAAATTACGGATACTATATTTTAAAATACATCATCCAAGAGTGTATGGAATCAAGTAACACTCCTTGTAATTTAAGTTGAATTATTGCCCCTCTGAGTGGACGAGTCGAAACAACGAAACGACATAACGAAAAGATAAAACACCATGACGAAACCGGCGACGAAACAGCAAAATGACAAACAACGACGAACTGATGTGGTCGGTGATGAGTCGGACTCGTAAAAAGACGAGTCGAAGAGGCCAGCCGACGAATCGAACTGAGAAGACGTCGAGACGAACTCACGAAGCGATAAGTCGGCTTCTAAAACGGCGAGTCGAACTCGGAAAACAACGACTCGACCAGAAGTAAAGGAGTCCGGAAACGATGAAACACCATAAAAAAACGACCAGTCGAAAATTTTGTACACGATCTACCTTCATAAATACTAGCAATTTTTAAAATAACTATATGTTAGCGTATAGATCGGTGTATTGTGGTGTAGTGTAATCTGATCAGCGCAATTTGGTGTATCTCTAAGCAATCTGATTGGCGCATCTTTTTTTTTTGGTGTATCTCAACGCAATGTGATTAGCCCAATTTTTTGGTGTATCACAAACCAATCAGATTGTAGTATTTTTCGGCGAATCAACGCGTGAGTCGGAGAGAGCGGTTCGCAAATTAAGGAAATGTATCAGTCGTGTTGTGAAAGCGGTGGAGTTGTGATACATATATACGTTACTTGACCACTCCCCATAGGGGCTTTTCAGGGCCAATTCCCACCCATCCCATCCCAGGGGAGGACATCCACTACAAAGTAATCTCGTGCGTGGGAAATTAACGTCTCCTACCCCTAACCTTGCAGGAGACGGGGCCTACGGTTTATTCGTCCTTATCCGAGAAGACTAAAATATCTATCTATTTTTTTGATTATAGAAAGGTAGCAAATTCTCCTCACTTATTTCAAGACCATGAGTATTGGTCCGGCCGGGGCTCGAACCCTCCACCTCCCGCACAACAGAGAGAGAGAGAGAAGTTCAAATTAGGGCTGTGGACGCGACTCAGACACCAGCATCAGTTATATAGTGTCCTATTTCAACCTACGTATCTCAAAAAAATAAATCCTGCATGCGTAGCATGCCTACGTGTTTCATTGTTGTTAGCAGCCATAATGCGCCGATGAATTCAATGCTTCAAAACCCCCCTCCTGGGCAACCCACGGGCATTTGCCCGTATTCCGTGCCCTAGGTTAGGGAATTTGAACCTTGCCTGGGTGGGGTGGAACATTTGAGCGGGAAGCGGAATACACGTGTTTTAATAAAGGATTTTTAATGTACAGAGTCTGCTTTCGTGAGCGAATGGCTTGGAAAACGTTTTTACATCGTAGAATAATTACGAGCGAAAAATTCAACAGCAAGACTGAAAACTAATACGCAAATTTGCTAAACTCTACAAAATTCGTCGATCACACAAATAATCGTTGAACACTGGGTGGGACATTTACAGTTTTTATACACAATTTTGGCCTGAAAGGGCGGGATTTGAACTGGCCAATCCTCAAATACTCAAGGACTTGGAGGGAGGGGGCATAATGTCGAAGCTTCGAGTTGATCGACCCCATAATCTGGGAAAATTTTGACAAGCGACCTCGGACTGCCAATGCTGTACGCATTGCCATTCATTCATCAACCTGACCGAGTGGCGGGAAAGGCGAGCGACGTGTCAGCAGCTGATTGGTGACAACACACACCGTGTTTCTACGGCGTTAAAAAAAATTTCGTAATTTTACAAGTATGGTGTTACGGCTTTTATCAGGGCTGGAAATCCTTGCCTTGTAATATACCACAATTTATTTGATAAATCAAAATAATGTATGTATTTAACTCGACACGTCTGATGAGCGACTTCTATACCGAATTCGCACCGTTTTATTCGTGTTACCAACAGGGATAAAACGTACTGGACGAAATCAATTCAGTCTTATCGCTAGTTGCTCTCTGAATTAAATTCGTAGGAATTTCAACCGACGATTGCGCGACATTTAAACAGGGTCTTTTTATATTTTGTGGTAAAAGGACAGTAATTCGTCCAAAAAACATGCGTTGTGATTTTTCTATCGCCTCAGAAAGCTAGTCTCCCTTCAAAGGTTTTCTCCTATCATGAGATGTTCACTCTAAAGACTCATTTAGGTGTAATAAGGTTGTCCGGTCAGCAGGAACCTCGTCCCCAGGCGTTTCACTCTCAGTATTGGAAGAGCCTGAAAGCGCCCCATAAAGGTATAATTTTTTCAGCTAGGAGCGAATAAGATTCTGGCCTGGTCTGCATGGCTTTGATTTTGTAAAGAAACCCATATATTGGGGAAAAGTTACTTACACCTAATATATCCTCGGTGGGCCGAAATTTCGAAAAGGTAGAGAGGGTGAAGCGAGCGTAATTTCATCTACATCTAGTCCAACCAACATACATTTACTTACCTGTCCTAACCAACATGCAACAGCGAGCCAAGTGGTTAGTCACGTGATCACCTAATATTTACTGCAGTCTAGGTTGCCACAGGTGACACGAATAATAATGTGAACGTAAACAACCCTCCGATTTGCTGCCGTAACGCTCAAGAGAATTGAAAAGTTTATTAGCACCACGCGGAAACCATGGAGAATGAGTTCGTCGAAGATGATGCTAATCCAAATAATCCCAGCAGAGTTCAAATATCTATAACAAGAGCTTCTTTTTCGGAGGACGACAGTGACCTTGAATCGCCAGAAAAATCTACAAGACAGATTGCTGATTCAGACAGGAGTATTGACGAGCAAGAAACGGAGAGAATGATGCAGGAGCATGAACAGATTGAAAATGAACAGTTACACGAAGGCGAGAAAGTAGAGGAACATAACGACGCGACCTCGACCAATGATTTTGTCAGAGATTCGAGATCAACAGAGGACGAACAAGTTACCAAAGCTTTCGAAAATGGCGTGACCCTACAAGACGAAGCCGATGCAGCGACAAATGACAGACGCGAATCAGTTGGAAAAGTTAATAATGATGAGCCGGGTGAATCCGCACAAATTAATAACAAAGAAGACTCTTCAGCTTCGTCGCCCGCCAAAAGTCCTGCAATGGAGATGATCGGTGACCGGGTTCTCATAGAACGTGACGGCAAATTCGAACTTGTAGATGTAAGCGAGATCAAAGCAGAATATTACGAAATGTTGGGAATATCACCTGAAACTACTGGCGAAAACAACGGAAGCGAAGAAAAAGGCAGCGAAACAACTGAAATTGATGACAAGGAAATCCCTGAGGAAAAACCTGAGTCACGACCAAGACCAAAAACTACTTCGGTTCACGAACAGCATCGGAGAAACGAAAAGAAAAGAAATACAAGGAGTGTTGATAGAACTCGAAGTCAGAGCGCAAAGGCGATTCGACAGAGAAATGATGAATATGCTCATATAAGATCGGAATACGCAATGACTGAACAGCAGCTTGAGATAAGAAGGAAATGTAGAGAAGCAAAATTAAGGAGGCAAAAGGAAGAAGAGGAAAGAGAACGTGAGGAACAGCAAAGAAAAAGAGACGATGCGGACAGAGCTTTCCAGGTATGTATAATAAAAGTTATGTTGTAGGTGAAGCCAGGCCTTTATAAACTTAATTCGTCCGGATCCACGGAATTTACGCACGTTCACATTTTATGGCGCCAAATTAAGGCTTCTTCGATTGAAAGCTTACATGTATTTTTCTTACAAACATAACACAACAAACTAGCCTTTATTTCATATCATGTTACACTTCAAGTCCTTTACTAACATTTTATTGACACACTTAGGATGGAATGATTTTTCAGTTTTCACCTTTTGCGATCATAAGGTATTGGGCTGGCATGTATGGAATTTCGGCCACTTTTTGCATACTTATTAGGTATAATCCGTAGATCGAACCACAGGGGCCCACACAAGCGGCGTATCTGGTTGTTTTGTTCGAAATATAAACAAATGTATGGGAGAATATTGAAGAGTCGTAATATCGTAAACTTATATCAAGGAATGTCTATGTTAAGGCTCAAAATAAATGTAAACCTACCTCACTTGCTGTGTATTGTTGTTTCTGTGGTTCTAAATGATGAATTTGAGTGATTTGGTAGATTTTGCTTTGACTGTTACTTTACTGTATAAGAAGGAGGCAAAAGCTCATTTTCGACCGCTCCAGCGCAAAGCCGATTTTCACCCAGAAATTAGAATCACCTGGCTTCCAAATCGAACACCAGATAAACTAAAAGGTTGACACTTCTTCTCGTGTCATTCAATCGAAGATCCATTGAAAATCCAAGCACTAACCGCCGAAAACTTTCGAGAAATGCAGCTTTCCAAGCGATTGGCATCTGCGGCACAGATTTCGTGTGCCAGGAAGCAACCATAACGCTGTTTGCTCCATGCTGATTGGATGATGGTAAACAATGCCCTGTTTCAAATGACTCACATTAGAGGGGAGTCAGGGACATATTCGTGCCAGCGATTCATCTACTGACACGCCATAAACCTCACACCAGGCTAGTCAGTAGATGAATCGCCAGCACGAATATACCCCTGACTCCCCTCTCACATGAGGCATTTGAAACAGGGCATTGTTTACCATCATCCAATCAGCGTGGAGCAAACAGCGTGACAGTTGCTCCCTGGCACAAGAAATCTGTGCCGCGGATGCTGATCACTAGGAAAGCTGCATTTCTCCAAAGTTTTTTGGCAGTTAGCGCTTGGATTTTGAATGGTTCTTCAATTGAATGACATGAGAAGAAGCGTCAACCTTTAGGTTATCTGGTGTTCAATTTGGAATCTAGGCGATTCTAATTTCTGGGTGAAAATCAGCTTTGTGCTGGAGCGGTCGAAAATGAGCTTTCCACCCTTGTCTCCTTCTTATACAGTCAACGCAAAATCTACTAAAGTAACAGTCAACGCAAAATCTACCTGAGGTAACAGTCCACGCAAAATCTACCAAATCACTCAAATTCGCCATTTAGAACCACAGAAACAACAATACACAGCAAATGAGGTAGGTTTACATTTATTTTGAGCCTTAACATAGAAATTCCCTGATATAAGTTTACAATATTACACCTCTCCAATATTCTCCCATACATTTATTTATTTTTTGAACAAACAACTAGACACGCCGCTTGTGTGGGCCCCCTGTGATCGAACTACAATAAAATGAAAAGCTTCTCAGACACTTTGAAAATATGAGACGTGTTAAATTTCGGGAGTTGGGTCATAACAAAACCCACGAAGTTATGCTCCGTGACTCGTTAAAGGTAATTTGATATTTTTTAAATAAAGTTTAGATCAAAGTTTTCAGTATCCATATTTTTTCGGGTATTAGTCTGGTTCTCCCATATTTCAAAAGCAAGAGGCTTGTTGAGTAAATTGATTGTAGAACACACAGTGAGTAAACTCCTTCTGGGGATACTCCAATTTTTTTCAATCGTTGATTCATAGACCACGTTGATTCATAGACCAGTACATTTGACATATCTTTTTGTACTTTCTGGTCAATGTAATTTTTTCTAGATTAAAATTTTTAAGAATGGTCTAGTGTCTTGTTTGGTTGGTTATTTGTATAATGTAATCACTAAAACCCGGAACAACCAACAACAACCCACAACGATCTTCAAACGACTGAGGACGATCTCAAAACGACCCACAACGATCCCACAACAAAAGAAACCACAAAAAAAAAATTGAAAAGCATACTGAATAGCAAACATAACGACTTACAACTACCCAGAATACCTTTGATAGTCCTGTAACACATTCATAGGGTTGTCAAAAACAGGGCAAAATAAATGAGCAAATGCAGCTTTTCACGAGAAAGCATCTCCATTCAGAGAGACATTTGTAAATCCGATCGATGTCTCTTTGGCCGGCCACCGAATAAAGATATTTATAAGTCACATGAAAAGTTTCATCAGCTTTGCTCTCTGTAAACATCCATCTACATTCGTGCCACAACGGGCTATACTTTCTTGCCGATTTCTTTGCTAGCAAAGTGAACTGGGATTGCAGTGTACTAGTGTTATGACAATGACCATCGAGATGGCAGATGGTTTGGATTAGCTACAACTCTTTGATTTTATATTTTTTTTTTTTAAAAATGTCAGACTTCTGGTCATTTAATGTTTTTAACACCTTGACTGGTTACCGCCCATATAGCCACAGCGCATTTATTTTAACTCGAGTAAGCAAAGCTAAATAGCAACCATATTTTGTTTGGTATAAACAGTTGTTGATGTTCCTCAAAAGATTTAATGCCGCCAGCGCGAGCAACCGCGATAAAAAACCTCTGGTATAGAGCGGTTTCATTCACAATGAACATCTCTCACTGCGATCAATTATGGACCAGTATGTGATGACATGACAGATTGGTTTCAATTACATTCGTGGGAAAATTGACAGATCTGGTGAACATAAATACTAAAAAAATAAAATGACCTAAAACCAAGTACAACAACCTACAGCCAGCTTAAGAATGCTATTTTTATGATGTTGAGGCATTTTAGTGAAAATTTTTGCTAACCCGTTAGGGACTTTGAGAAATGGTATCGTTGGTTTCTTTTGTTGTGGTATTGTCCTCGGTCATTTGAGGATGGATGTGGATCGTTGTGGGCTGTTTTGGGTCATTCTGTGGGTCGTTCCTTGTTTTAGTAACTGCCATTTGTATAAATTATCCTGAGATACTGTTTTTGGCTGGAGGATCTCAACATGTATTTTGTGTGGTAAGAGGGAGGGTGGCACCATTTTCAGTTGAACTTTTGGGATGAGTTGATTAAGCCAGAGTGGTAAATTTCAAAGTCAAGATGGTGAAATGATCCATTCTACCTGTTAAGTAGCTGCTTTATTGATGCTCTCATTGGGACTAAATTACTAGTGTATACCACTTAACACTAGCACTGCATATGACTGCTTTGACAGAACATCAGTCAAGTTTGCTCAAAATCTAAGAGTTTCTTTAAAAAGAGATTTCTTTAACTTATTGAAAACCGTATTTTCTCTCACAGGTTTGGTTATATAATAAAATAGACGCCGCCAAGCAGGCAAGATTAAATCAACCAGACCCCAAGGCTGCACTAAGGGCCAAAGAGGAAAAAGAAAGTAATGCCCAGTCAGCATACAGTGAATGGCTGGATATGAAGCGACAACAAGACAAGACACTGAGACAACTGGAGGAAAGAAGAAGAGAAGAGGAAGCCTCTCAGTACACAATAAGAGATCGGCAACTTTGTGATGAGGCATTTAGAAGGTGGGTGAATATTAGTCCTTTTTATTAAACTTTTAACTCCCAGAAGTGATTGACATGTAACTTCTCCTAATAACATCTATACACCATGTAGCAAACAGGTAATGAGAATACTCAAACTTATCAGGAAAAAGTTGTTATCTTCATCTAACACCAAATCCTTGTAACTAACTTACAAGGAAATGTGTATCAACTATAGCATTCAAGGAGAATTAAGAGTCAGATCTTGGACGTTAAAGGGTTAATAGGATAATCTACCCATTCTCTCCTACTGTTATGCAAGCATTTGATTTATATTTAGTGTTGATAATTTAAGTAATAATCATTCTTAATCTCTACATTTTAAATGAGTAGCGGATTGACAAAGGGTATGTAACATGATGACAATTATGGCCAAAATAAGTATTAGACGTGTGATATTTATTATAACATGAGTGAGCATGATTTATGAATTTATGCTTGTATGCAAAGTATGATTTGCTTGTAGAGATATGTGCATTCAATAAGTTTTGTTTTGCACTGTATTCATAAAGACCTTACCATTCCCCAAGATCTGTTTGCCTTGGATATAGACCACTTTCATAAATGGCGGCCAGATTAATATTCTTTTGTCTAAATTTAAATTAGCCCTTCTGGCCCCGTTCTCCAGTACAAAATTCAAAAGAATACATTATCCCAAGCGAGGCCAGAAGGGCTAAATAATCAAATTTAAACAAAAGAATATTAATCCAGCAGCCATTTATGAAAGTGGTCTATATAAGTGAGTTTTTGTGATGGTCAACACACACCAATCATCTAATGGTGAAGTTCTTGATACCAGAATTCCAAACTATCTCTTTAGAATGATCAAGCTTATGTATTTAATAACTGAAACACTCAGGAGATCATAGTGATCCTTAAAGATTTGCTAATCATCCACATAGGGAAGGAAAAGTCAAAAGCCAGGTAGCAGAGACATACAGTGACTGTCAAGGTTTTGCATTCCTTTAGCTTTTTGGGACTTGTAGATCGATCTTCAAGTTTGCAAGCTATTCCACTAATTAAAATTAAAATAATGAAAATTTCAGTTTTTGTGTGGCACGGGTTGCTTCCTCTGTTTTCCTTTGATATTTGGCAGGAACTAGGCCATTTTACAGTTGTGTACTTAGTTGCCAAGCCTTTGATTCAGAGTGAGGCTGAAGGTGACCTTGTTGTGATAGAGACCTGTATCTACTTAGCATGATAACAAAGTGATTTACATTTGAAAGGCAGCAAGGTTGGTATCATAACAAGGTCAACCCTAGCCTCACTCCCATTCAAAGGCTTGGCAACCAAGCACACAACTGTAAAATGGACTATTGATGAACTTCTGGCCAAAATTGATCTGCTAGCTTGAACATTTTGACATTTTACTGCTACTTTCAAATTGCAGACTCGCAGCTACCCTTTGTCCTCCTCTATTCGTGTCTCCTCCCGAGCATTCAATTAAGTAGCCATTATAACAAAAATTATGGAGATTTAGTGAGTGATGTACATCCCGCAGTGAGAAATTATCACTTTAAATGAAAATTTTGCCTCCTGATGATGAATAATAAGCCGGGAGCTGTTTTTTCCCCTTTTTTAAATTTTCTTAAGTATAGAATTTTGTTTAAGAGAAGTACACAGGACAAATTAATTTTTTTAAAATTGATTTTTGAAGCAGGATAAATTCCAACCACCCTCCCCCTATCCCTTGTAGGTCTGTCTGCTCAGGAGTCAATTTATCAAGCTGTTGGTATAATCCACAAAACTCACTTAACTAATTGATCTGAAAATAAAAGCCTGGTTTCCAGGTAATGTCACTTGTGAAACTGAAAAGAAAGAAGAGTCCCGTAAACCCCAAACTTCAGGCAGGAGTTTGTCCTGACCTTCTTATGGTATGCAAATATTTTCCTACAACAGATGGCTCAGAAGGAAGAAACAACAGGAAGAATTAAAGAAAGCTGCTGCTGCAAAAAAGAAGAAGAAGAAGCCTAAATTGAAAAGAAAGGAACAAGCCCCACTGAACTCACATAAGATCAGGTAAGAGGTAAACTGGGATAGAAAATGATGTTAGCAGTGTATGTAATGAAAGTATAGATACAGTCAAACCTCGATTATCTGTACCTTGATTATCCGGACTTTCTTCTCTGGGCCCAATTTTTTTCATGAATATTAATTAGTTGTGATCTTGAAAACTCAGATTTGCAAAAAGCCCAATAATCCTTTCAAAAGACTGTTGCAACATATTATCCTGTGCGCTTTTCAAAATTCGCAAGTGGACGAGACAGAAATATTCTGATGCATTAACTGTAAATACATACAGGCTGTGTAGATATCACAATTAAAATGATGTTTTCTTTGCTGTATACCTTTTGTGTACATTTCTATCTCATTAATATTCATATTTTCGATTATCCAGACTCTCGATTATCCGGACTATTTACCAAGGTCCCGACGAGTCCGGATAATTGAGGTGCGACTGTATATTTGTACGCTATTTAACAATTATTCACCTAGGGCGAGGTGAATATCATCGAACCTGAGGTGAATAATTGTTTTAGTATAATTTCAGAGCTGAACAACAGAGAAATTTCTAAAATCATAACATTTTAGTAACATATTTTATTAACATTTTATTTTAACATTTTATGTAAACCACGTGGAGCAGTTTATATCGCATCATACAAGGAACCACTCGACCAATCAGATTGCTGGAAACTCTTTGCTCAGCTCTGAAATTATACTAAACACTAAATAGTGTCAATATCTATCAGGAGCAGGGGGTGGGTATGGAATGTTCATTGTGATCAATTGTAAGCAGAGTAGGTACTGCAGGAATGACATGACATCTTTTTTTAATTATGATTTGAATTTCTCCTGTGTTACACTTTCAAGGATAGTGTATATATCCTTTGAAGAAGTGGTTTCCTTGAAAGTGACCTCTTTATTTTGAGTGAAAAGTTTGGCTGGTCATGTATCTATTTTACAGATTAAGCTCTTTTTTTGCAATTGATTTTTTTCCAACACAACATAGCCTAGAAAATCTCGTCTCTCCTTGTGGTAATAATGTTACACGAGTTGGTTTACGACAAGAAAGCCTTGAAAACTAGCAAAAACAAAAAAGGAGTTGCTAAGTGGAGCATATATGGCTAGAAAAAATATATGAAATAATATTTGTGAAAATCAAATCGAAACACTTGCTGGAACAAGTCCTCACTCACTGCACAAGCTAGATAAGCCTTGAGTTAAAAAATATAAAGATTAAAGGTTGTTTTATTATCTTTCTTTGTGATATTTAACAATTATTTGCAGAAGACAAGACAAATAAATGTCTAGTATAATTGCTCAGGTTCTTTTAAATATTGTTGTAAATATTTTTCTTGTTGAAACCATTTGATCTGTTACAATTGTTTTGATTACTGGTTTTTGTACTGAGATAAGCAGCCAGTGTTTACTGGAATTTGACAGGTTTATTTAATATAATCAGCTAAACAAAAGTCATATCTTTCTTTTGAAAAGCTCATCCAAATTGAGTTGTCTTAATCTACTGCCCTCATCTCTTAGGGGTAACATTGACAAAACATGTCCCTGCAGCCATTTTGAAATGTGGTTCCCTTGCTATAGTCACCTCATACTTGGTGATTATAGCAAGATATGATGATATATGTTCGTTTATTTCACACTATTTACATAAAATTAACACAGATAGAAAAGTAAATTGCAACAAATGATTACAGAATAAAATAAATAAAGTACAGATTATAAAAATGTGTGTGGTGGTCAAAGTAGCAAAGGCTTTCTAGTTGGCCACCACCTACTTTTAGATAAACAACAAAATGGCACTGAGCTAGGATTGATGTGCAAGAGAGAATTATGTGTATATAATTTAAGGTATGTTAGAGATATACTGAACCAAGCAAGAAATCTATACAGGACAAGCTTAATAAGAGAAAAACAGACACACATACAAACAAACAAACAACAGCAACAACAATGAACGAAAGCAGAAACAGATAAAGGAGAGGAAAAGAACAACACATCAGCAACAACAGCAGCAGCAGTGGCAACAAAGACCGAAATATAAGTGGACAATTATTATAATTATTATTAACTCTGTTTTGTGCTGTATTGCTAACAATAATACAATATAGAACACAGATAAATTACAATAATGATAATGGGCAGGTAACTACAACAGTGATAGCCAGTTACTGTGGTCCCAAGAGTATTAAAATAGTAAAACAAAATTCAGTAATGAATAATTTAGAACAGCATAGAGTTGGTGTTGTTTTCAGGCTGTGACATGAATTGCATTCTGTACAGATAGTATGAAATGCAATTCATGTTGCGGCCAAGCATGCATAGTAGTCGCATACCAAGCATGCATAGTAATCCTTTGTAGTGCCAAATTTGGACTCTCTGGGAATGGTGTTTGGAAAAGCTTTTCTTATCTTCCTAGCAGCTTATTTTTTTTTTTTTTTTTAGTTTTTTTTTTCCCTCAGGGCAGCCTATTAGATGCAGTTATGTGCTTAATTCTGATATCAGTTGCTTTTATTTTATGGCAGGTATTATGAATATTATGGTTACAGGAACACTGTGTCACCTTAACAAAATGTAAAATGGAGATCTCTGAAAAAGGTTATCTTGTGTCAAGCGTTCTTGCTAGAAGAAAATATCTACATTATTGAAAGGAGAAACACTTGACTTCATAAAGTAATGTAATGGTATGAACCACTACAATGCCTGTGGTCTAATATCGGTGTAATCTCATTAGAGAAAACTGTCTGAATTATTGTAAAATCTTTAAAATAAGAAGTTCAAAGATAAAGATAAACAGGGAGAGAGAGATAGGAACACTAAATGAACAAACAAAATGACTAACATGTCACATGTAACTGTCAAAATTAAGTGTTGTTTATGGCTTTTTAGTTAATTTGTTCTGTAATGTAGAATATTTATCTCGAATAGGGCTGCTTAAGGTAATACATGAGTTATTCATATCAAGAAAAATATGCTCTTGGTCAATCTAAACTGGATTAGTTTACAGTAAGTTTCCTTTGTGTGGAACTTATTGCAGTGGTAGCAGTACTTACGCAGTTATTTTTTTACTTTGCAGTGATAAT